>NW_005370297.1:2068277-2073272 GCF_000412655.1 Myotis brandtii | reverse complement strand
TCCATCTTCCTTGCCATCACCACACTGTTATCTGTATCCATGGGTGATGCATATACAGTATGTTCTTTAGCCAATCACTTCACCTTATTTCATCTAGTCACCCTCCCCCTCCACTCTGACAGCTCTCAGACATTCCATGTATCTATGTCTCTATTTCTATTTTGTTCTATATTTTATTTTATTCATTAGACATAGTGGCAAAAATATTGCTCTGAGATATAGCTGAGATTTTACTGCCTAAATTTTCTTCTAGGATTTTTATGGTTTAATGACTTACATTTAAGTTTTATTCATTTTGTGTTTGTTCTTGTATATGATGTAAATTGGTGGTCTAGTTTAATTTTTTTGTATGTACCTGTCCAATTTTCCCAACACCATTTATTGAAGAGACTATCTTTACCCCATTGTGTGTTCTTACTTCCTTTGTCAAATATTAGTTGATTTCTGGGCTCTCTTTTTTATTTCTTTGATCTATATGCCTATTCTTATGTCAGTACCATGCTGTTTTCTATTACAATGACCTTGTAGTATAGTTTGATAGCAGGTATTGTGATACCTCCAACTTTGTTCTTCTTTCTCACTATTGCTGAAGCTATTCAGGATCTTTTCATAGTATATGCTCCCACTTATTTGTGTCTTCCTCAATTTCTTCAATATCCTATAAACTTGTAGTTTTATGAGTACAAGTGTTTTATCTCCTTGGTTAAATTTATTCCTAGGTACCTTATATTTTTATTGCAATAGTAAATGGGATTGTTTATGTAGTTTCTCTTTTTAATAGTTCATTGTTGGTGTATAGAAATGTCACCTATTTCTGGATATTAATTTTGTATCCTGCTACTTTCATTTGTTAACTCAAGTAGGTTTTTGTGGACTCTTTAGGGTTTTTATGTACGATATCATGTCATTTGTGAATAAAGACAGTTTAACTTTCTCCTTTCCAATTTGGATGCCATTTATTTCTTCTTCTTGTCTGATTGCTGTGGCTAGTATTTCCAGTACTATGTTGAATAAGAGTAGTAAAAGCATACATCTCTGTCTTTTTCCTGATCTTAAGGGAAACACATACTTTTGCCCATTGACTATGATGTTGGCTGTGGGTTTGTCATATTTGGCCTTTATTACATTTAGGTATATTCCCTCTATTCCCACTCTGTTGAGAGGTTTTGTTTGTTTTTTTATCACAAATGGGTGCTGGGTTTTGTAAAATGTTTTTTCTGTATCTATTGATATGATCATGTGGTTAATATCCTTCATCTAGTTCATTTGGTGTATCACACCTATTGATTTGTGGATATTGTAGCAACCTTGCATTCCTGTAATAAATCCCACTTGATCATGGTGTATGATCTTTTTAATGTATTTCTGAATTCAGTTTGCTAATATTTTGTTGAGGATTTTAGCATTTATGTTAATCAGGGATGTTGGCCTATAGTTTTCTGTCTTTGTAGTGCCTTTACCTGGTGTGAGAAGACTAAAACACTATCATATTACTAGAACATCTCTGAGAATTAGGCGGTGATATGAATATATAAACACTTAGGCTGCAAGAGGTTTTGACTTGTCCTTGAAGTTAGATTTAAGCAGTGACTGTCTACCAACAGCCACATGATATCATACTACTACTTTAAATAAAAATCTGCCACTAGAATCAAATAATTGTTTCATGATGTCAGCCTTTAGATTTTGATTCGTTAAGATGAACACCATGTAGGTATTTGTTGTCCAAGACAAAAATATTTTTACTGCTCCATTGTTGAAATAATTTACCAACCAATCTTTGGAACTTAAAATAAATTTTTATAAGGATGGAGCTGTGACCACTGCTGCCTGTCTAGGATACATGCATTGACACATTTGATGCTCCAGCATATCTGTATCATTCTTTGGAATTGTTAATATGTCAAAGTCCCACCTGAATTCTGTGTTGCATGTCAAATTTGAATTGCTCTTGTGCTTTGTGATAGAAGAGTATCGTATTGATAACCTATTTTACTCTAGTCCTTTGATATTTTTTCTTTACTTATGTAGATCCATTTAATATAACTGCATTGAATTTTTAGTGGATAAATTTAAAAAACTGGATCCACTTGGAACCACTTTCTATTGCCTATTCTGAGTAAGGGTCATACTTCCTGATTTTTTGCATGGTCTACTAATTTTAGGTTAAAACTGTATAAATCATATGTATCTGGAGATTTCCAGCCTAAATCTGAGCTGTTTGTGGCATCTTTTACTGTTAAGGCTCTGGAGTTTTTTCTGGTATTTTCTTCAGCTGTAGCCATGGAGGTTGAACCGAGCCCTTAGGCCAGAAAGTGGTAAGTATCATTAAATAGTTGGGGTGCTTTAAAACATTATAGCCAGCTTATAATTTTTACCTGTAGAAGGCTCAACCACTTCCCTCCTCTGCCATTACAGTGAATATTCCTGCTCTTTCATTTGTATTCATTGGTTTTACTCTATTAGGATTGAGACATGAATTCATAGATTGGAGTAGAAATTTATAGGTCAACATCTAGTAACTACTATTTTCAGAATCCTTTCTCCATTCTGCAGGCTATCTCTATATTTGAACCAGATCTGTTTCCCACTATTTTGGGCATGAATGGTGTCCCATAAGTGCAATTGTTCTTCTGTAATAAACTCCTGACAGGTGGCTTGCTTCTTTCCATCTAAATGCAAAGGTTATAGAAATAGCAAAAGTTGGTAGGAAATAAACCAAGGATTAAACTGTAGTTACTCTGCTTTACTTTTACATTTTCCTCCCTTAAGTCTAGATAAGGTATGCTTTTTAAAATTTTTTTTAATTGCTAGGCTGGTGAGATATATAGATAGAGAAAGATTATGCTTTTTGTTTTGTTTTGTTTTACTAAAAGAAAGCTTAACATTCTCGTTTGTTTAACTTTTGTCTGATACTCATAGACAGAGTGAGTTTTAAACTAATGTCATAAGTCATTGAATTAGTGAGTGACAGATCTGTTTTCTTTTAATAAATACCCTTTTGGGTAAAAACTTTATGTTGAAAAATGAAAGATTAAAGCCTTTTTTCTTTCATTTTTTAAATATGGGAAGATACACTGCTGCTTTGGTATTTCCAGAGAAAGAGAAGCACAAAAGATGCTGTTCTTGTGATTTTTTCGTTAGATCTCTATAGAGATTTTAAAAGGCAAATGTTAGGAATAAGAGCCCATGCAGAGGAAAGGTACCATAAAGGACATGGCTGACTGCAGGCTTATCGCAGCCATGAAAACAGCATCACTGCTGCAGATAATAATGTAGGTCATTAGACAGAGATTTTAAACAGTGCTCCCATCTATAATGAACACTGGATTTTCAGATACAACACATTAGAAAGAATAGACCTTTCAAACCTCATGATCTAGTAAGTAAACTTCATGATCCAGTAAACACCACAATGTGGATTAAATTATGTAAGAAAGTATAACTGTACAATGCAGATTTTATGATATCATTATCTAAGATTTTTATTTTATTTTATCAGATACAATGCTTATTTTACATATTTTAAAATAGTATTTTAAAAAATAATCATCTTATATAAACGCAAATACTTCTTAGAACTTTGTTCTGCACATTTTTAGAAACATAATTTGAAGAAAAAACATTTAATTTTCTCCGTTAGCTCCCCAATATTTCCAGGGACAATGGCCACTGCGCTGCCATGAGCTCTGCTTGTCGGGAGGCTTATTTTATATATTTTAAAATAATATTTTTTAAAATAATCATCTTATATAAATGCAAATACTTCTTAGAACTTGGTTCTGCATATTTTTAGAAACATAATTTCAAGAAAAAAACATTGAATTTTCTCCGTTAGCTCCCCAATATTTCTAGGGACAATGGCCACTGCACTGCCATGAGCTCTGCTTGTGGGGCGCAGATTGATGCTGAAGTCACAGTGAGCCTTCTGCAGGCTCCTCAATGCGCATTTTGGTCTCTCAGTCACTTACACGGCACAGCTCTCACAGCTGCCTTGAGAGAAGGTGAGTTTGGACTTTATCTATCTTCCCCTGAAGTAAAAATAATAGCCTTGGACATTTTTGAGGTAGGCCTCGGAGAATTAAATGAAAAAATTCATAAATCAACTTCTGAAAAACCTAGTACATCTACTTCTAACTAAAAGATATACCATACTCTATGTACAATACTTTCCTAAAAACTACAATTCACAAAGGAGAGTCCATTCCCTAATAGCGAACCATACAATAAAAATATTTATTAGATTCCACTTTATTGATAATATCTCTAACAATAGATATATTTCTAACATTTATATATCCTTAAAATATTTTTTCCTTCATAAGTGAACACACAGTCCACCTGTGTACCTAGTTGAGATGAAAGATTTGTTACTTTCAGCATGTTGGAAGTTTTAAAACTTATTTTAAGTCCTTTATTTTTACAATACTTCTACTTTGGTCACTAGTAACATAATTTTGAATTAACATTTTGACCCATTATGTAAAGAAATATAAGGTAATGATATAAAATATTCAAATGTTTCAGATTTTACTGTTTAAACAAATATAATGATTCAACTGTGAGCTGTCTGGTGTGCAGCACTGAGATGCCGTAGCTCATGTATCCATTGTTACTCCCTTTGTAGATGAAATGTATGCCTATTTGGGATGTTGGACAATCCAGGGTCACCTTTGATATGTTATAGATATATCAAATGATATAGGCTCAATCCAAATATCCTTGAATCCTCAAGGAAAATCAATGAAAACAATTGTGCATCCTTTCAATATGTTCCCTTGTGTTTTAAATGGCTAATAATTTATTTATGCCAGTATGGAGGGGCCCAAAAACTGCAGCTACAAGTGCAAGCTTATATTGCCATGGCTTTCAAAAATATAGGAGTGGGCAAAAGCAGGTCCACAGCTGTTCATATGGGAAAATACATGCAGGTTATGATTCTTACAATAACTTTAATAACTGTGGTTCATGTACTCACAACTGTAAACTTACTTT
>NW_005370297.1:2065046-2068266 GCF_000412655.1 Myotis brandtii | reverse complement strand
TCTCTCTCTCTCTCTCTCTCTCTCTCTCTCTCTCTCTCTCTCTCCAGAGATAACATATCCTTGGGTGAGGATTTAAAAAAAGAACTATCTTTGAGATCCTCTCTCAAATTTGCATCAGCTTTCATCCTACTCCATAGGCTACTGCTAGCCATATGTTTATTATGAAAAAAAAAGTCTACTTTATGAGCCTAAGCAAATGAATGCTGTAGGTTTATAGGACTGTTGGATTTGAAACAGGGCACATACCTAGGTTTCAGGTTTGATCTCCATATGGAGTGCCTGGTGCACGAATGGAAGGCAACTAATCAACATTGTTTCTCCCTCTCTCTCTCTCTGTCTCTCTCTCTCCAGAGAGAACATATCCTTGAGTGAGGATTTTTAAAAAAGAACTGTCTTTGAGATCCTCTCTCAAATTTGCATCAGCTTTCATCCTACTCCATAGGCTACTGCTAGCCATATGTTTATTATGAAAAAAAAAGTCTACTTTATGAGCCTAAGCAAATGAATGCTGTAGGTTTATAGGACTGTTGGATTTGAATGCTAAGTAAAAATTCTGAAAGTGAATAATTTGTTTTAAACACTAATTCCATTTATTTATTAAATATTTTAAAAGAAAGTACAATGATAGTCATAGATTTTATGACATATATTTTGAAGTACTGAGCATAACTGATTATTTCTTATCTGTAAGATGTAAAAGAAATCAGCATTCTGTGATTAAAATAAAACCACTAAAAACATTTTGGAAGCAGGTAGTGAATGGCCAAAGCTCTGATACAGTGAAAATGCCTGATGCCTTGCCATGTCGATTTTATTTCAGTTAAGCATATTAACATCCCGAGTTTCTTGAAAATGTGTTATTTTTATCTTTTTCCAAGAGCTATGGAAGAAGAGCAATTTTGCTTACTCCCAGGTGGTTTAAATTTGATTTGAACTCACAGCAGAGTTTACACTGATGAATAGCTTTTCATTGAACTTGAATAAATTGAGAAATTCAGATTAGTCAGCCACTTTTTCTTTATAATTTAAATTCCAGAGAAGAAGCATTTAGCAAAAATAGAACACAAAGGGCTGTGCAGTTGATGAATTGCACCTGATGACTAGCTGAATTAATAAAACTATTAATGAACTAGACACCAAAGCTTCTTTTCAGAATACCTATGAGAGCAATTGTTTTAAGTAAACAAACAAAAAAAGAAGCATTGGCATCAAATAAGAGCATGTTTTGTTCAATTATATGCAGACAGATATGATATTAGAGACAGATCCAAGATTTCAAACACATTTTTTTCTCACATTATAAATGTTCTTTTTTGCTTTTAAGTGGCTTAACTGCTAAATATCTCTAAAAATTAAAAAAACTCATTCTCTCTCTCATATATATACATATTTAAATGTCATCTACTTTTTACAAATCTCATCCCTTTAAAAGTTTCAGATTTCTAGAAATGCATAATCATGATATTATATTTAAATAGGTGTAAATATTTAGGATGTTTAAATTTTATTCAGAGAAAATATTTCAATTAGTGTTAGAAAAGTAAGATAAAAATCTATATCTAACAATCATTTGAGTGTATCTTTTATTTATTAAATACATTTATTAACAATTCTATACCTTTATCATTGTAACACAAAATTTGGACATGATATTATATTAACTTCAAGCTCTGAATCTTTTAAGATATTAACCTTTTACTATTTGTCAACTAAACAAAACATTTTACTAGCCACCCACCCGCACACGCCCGCTGCACACGCAGCCTCCTTTTGATGGATTGTTACAGCATGAGGGCATCATGGCGTTAGGACGTGATGACCACATAGGCTTTTATTAATATAGATCCTCTATAATAAAACCCTAACATGCAAATCTACCAAATGGTGGACCAACCAGCAGAACGACTGGTTGCTATGACATGCATTGACCATCAGGGGGCAGATGCTCAATGCAGGAGCTATGGTGATGGGGGGGGGGGCGGGGGCGGGACTGGCCAGCAGGCGGATTCAGACGGCCAGCCAAGGCAGATGCCAGCGGGGTCCCCCCAATCGCCCCACCCGCTGGTCACCCTGCAGATGGCCCTGATCACGGGCCAGGCCGAGGGACCCTACCCTATATATTGGGAATAGTCTCTTAAATTTAAAACTTGGTAAGGCTACTCTAACACTGAAAAAAAAAACAGGATGGTGCAGCGATGACATGCATGGACTCTGGCTTGCACATTTTGAGGTCAGCCCTGATTCTGCCACTTATAACTGTGTGACAAATCCAATTTCTTAACTTCTCTCTGTTTCAGATATTCCACCCATAAGATGGGGGAAATGGTACTACTGCCTCAGAAGGATCATGTTATATACTACTTTTTATAATCAGGGCAAAAAACATGTAGCGGCCCATACAACAGCAAGATGCCTTTCACCTGTATGAAAAGTATGGTCATTGGTGCATCCAGCATCCTGGATTGCGAGAGGAAGCAGGCCAGGTTGAGGACAAATTTTGTGCACCGAGCCTCTAGTATATACATGAGTTTGTTAGAAAACAAAGCCACTTAGTAACTTTCTACACAGAACAAAGAATTTTTCTGTACCTGATAGTTCATTAATTATTTTTTCAGTATTTTATTCTAATTTAACATAGAAATATTGTATTATATTTTGGTGATTTTTAGTTGGTTTCATGATTAGTAAATTCTGATGTGAGACTCTCAATGCGATAAAAACTGATTTGAAAGTCTTCAAAATCACTCTTGGCAAATAAAAATAGAATCTTAGATGTAAAAGGGTTAACCGATGTTACTTTCAACCAAATAAAGAAATAATAGCCCAGGCACCAGGTTGTAATCATTAGATCTGTGTAAATAAAGCCTCTAGGTCAGCACTGTGGGTTCTGTCCATTTACTAGTAGAATCCTGAACTGAGTTTCTAATTCTGTAGGTATCAGGCCCTGAGAATTCCTTTAGCTCTGAGGTATTTGCTATGACTTCTAGATGCGCCTGTGTTTCAGACCTTCAAGATGTGGCTTTTGTTCCTTCTTTTCTTGTCCTTAATCAGTTTAGGGCAGGTCTAATAGTCCAAATTTTTAATTCAGATGTATGCTATAAAGTATTAATTCTTTTTTTAAAATATATTTTATTGATTTTTTACAGAGAGGAAGGGAGAAGGATAGAGAGTTAGAAACATCGATGAGAGAGAAACATCGATCAGCTGCCTCCTGCACACC
>NW_005370297.1:2055164-2064856 GCF_000412655.1 Myotis brandtii | reverse complement strand
TATATATATAACATTATTTGGGGTACTTTTATTTGAATATTATCTTTCTATGACTCCTTTTCCTGTAAACCACCCAACTAACTATATAATTACTTTTAGACTTGTAAAGACAATACAAATCATATGCAGTGCTTTCCTTTGCGTTTTGTGCAAACCAAATGAAGAACCTCAGAACTATAACATGAAGTCAGATGTCTATTGTGGTCCAAGAACATACTCTAATAGATGTTCCATAATAGTTTTTTATAAAATGAGGTTTTTCAGTTACCATCAAACAATCTCAATGGAAGGACATTGAGTGTAATGCATTGATGACAAACTCGGTATAATGGCAGACAAAACAACCAATCTTGAAAACTCTTAGCAAAAGGCAATAAGTAAATTCAACTGAGCATCCATACAAGCTCATGGTCAAGCTAATTGATTGTTCAATAAAATGGCAGTCATTTACATTTTTAAAGTGTTCAATGTCATAGGCCTCTGGAAGCCATTTACCCTAAGTGCTAAAATAGATTTGTAGGTTTTGTAGAAATGAAAACAAAAGAATGTGATGATTACTGTCCTCTGGTTGGTATTTTATAACCCTTCATGATTCTGAAATAATATTTTGGTCATTTTTATGCACAGATATCTGCTGCTCATTGTTTTTAAACTATATTTCCAACTTGAAAGGATAATGATAGTATCATTACATCCTATGCTTCAGGCCAAGCCATTTTTGAATTCTGTGTCCAATGTGTGTGTGTGTGTGTGTGTGTGAAAAATAGTTTATTGCCATATGAGTTACAACAAATAATTACTTTAAACAAATATGAACAAATCTGCCTAAAGTATGCAATTAAAAGAGACTGTTACATTTACAAAAATGATAATACTAAATAACCCTTCAAAGAAGAATGTCAAAGGATTTTCTCTGTTATATGGTTAAGCATTCTGATGACTTAGATATTTTGGCTTTAACTTACATCAGAATAACAATCATCAAACATACTTGAGTTTTGATGTATTTTTGAAGAGGATTACCTTGAAGAATATTCTTCAAGAATACATTGTATTTTGAGATGTTGACCTTGGTCAGCTCAAGTAAAAATTGTTGTTCTAACTTGTCTACCATTTGAAATATACTGAATTGATTTTCAATCTTGTCTTTTGCTCTGTATATGAAAAATAAACTATGTCTTGAATTTGGACATAAAATAAAAAATATGTTTCAGTTTATAAATGCAGTAGCAACTTTAATGGAATTGTGACTGATTGAATCAAATTTATTCTAGTCAGCTTAGAAACTCACTTTCAAAAGTGAATATATTCACATTTAAATGCAAATATTTTAAATTTCTATCATTGTTAAAGGATGTCTCTGATTTATATTTATCTCAAAAGGTGGCATGATATTGTCTAAGTAATATATAAAATATGTTTGAAGATTTTATTTAAAATCAAATTGCAATGAAGGATGAATTCAGGGTCTAGGAAGAGGATAGCAACAGTAACAACAGGCCTGGGTGAGAAATTTACAAACTTTGTAGATAACTTGGAGCAAAATAAAATTTAAGTCATTTTTTTAAATTATAAAAGTAAAAATTTATAAAAATTGCATATACTAGGATAAGGATTATTTTTAAAGTATAATAAAAGTAATGCTTTATTGTTTTATTTATTTATATTATCTCCTTATCTAAATAGATAAGTATTGGTATATATTTGCATTATACATTTCCTTTGGAGTCAACCTCATTTTTGACATTGAGTAATATATATTTATTATATTTTTTTCTGAGGTATTGGCTAATTAAGCAAAGAAGAATACAAAAACAACAAAATAAAACAACCAACATTTCTTTATCTACTGTATATGTTAATAAAGTAAAAAATGCAATATTGAGGTAGGGGTTAAGCCTTCAGGTTCTAGTGCCAGGCTACTTGGGTTTAAATAACATTCTCACTCACTGAGTATGTAACCTTGAGCAATTATTTTGTACATCTAATGAGCCTCAATAGAGATAATTTTTTCATTATATTATAGTATTTTCTGAAGGAGTTTTTTAAAAATATTCAATGAGATAATGCATATATTTAATCTTATATATAGGATTTGCTCAATAAGTGGTAGGTATTGGTAATTAGACTGGGTTTTAAAACCTGAACATGCATTAGGTAATCTTGGGGGTAAATTTATCTTCTGAATCTTAATATTTTAATTTTAAACTGAGACTATTTCAGGAGTTTTAAAAAATTAAAATGATAGGTAAGTAACTGATATATGTTACATATTCAAAGAATTTGGCTTATTCCTTTTATTTTTCACCTCCTCCTCTTTTCCTTCTTCACTTCATCATTTTTTTTTTAAATTTTGGTTCTTATTATAAATAAAGATAATAGATACTTCTCACAGAACATGCTGGAACTGGTTCAATAGGGAAAGAGCTATTTCTGGAAGTTAAAAATAAATGAGTAAGATTGAATAGGAGATGAAAAGGGCAAGTGAGTGGAATTATACCTTTTTTAAAAATACATGAGAAAAAGTTCAAAGGACAGTACAGTTAAGAGTGACAGATATGGAAAGAAAAAGATTCCAAACAGGTTTTTTAGCAGCTAGAGAAAATGGGATCAAGAGAGCTAACATACTGGAATTTGAAGTGATAATGCTAGTTCTTAAAATACAAGCAAGAACTGATCTAATAACCTTGCCATGGAATAGTCTCTTTAGTCATATCAATCAACATAAAGACTGATGATTTTTGAGACTTACATGAGAAATGCCAAAGCATTCACAAAATTTTCAATGATAGCAAATTAATAAGCAGAGAAGTAGATTTTTTAATGACTCACTCCTTGATTGGCTAACCAAGAGAAATTAGTTTGATGAATCAAAAATTATTTGATTCATGTTAATTTGCATAAGTAAACAAGTAATAATGAATGCTTATTATACAATTTATGCAAATTTATAAAAATCAAGGTACTTATAAATATGGATTTTATATTAAGTCTTTATTTAGGTTTTATTTTAGATTAATGTAAAGTTATGATAATAAAGTCATTCAGTAATATAAAAATCAAAACCTTTATTGCCCAAGTTTGTGACTTGAATTATGATATGTTGAATTGAGATGTTTAACTAAATGAATTATTTTTAGAATACAGCACATACTACTTTACATTTATTGTTGCAATTAATCTCATAAATAAAGAGAATGGATCATATAAAAATTGCTGTTTCAGATTTTGTTAGTGGGAAAAGGACCCTCATGAAGATAGCATTACTTTAATTAATATATAAAAACTCCATGTTCCTAATAGGGAATGGACAATGTAGCAATTCTGAGAGTTCAATGGGCTGTCCTTTCCCACCTTGTTAGGCAAAGTTTTGCAACTTATGGTGGTTATTCTCATCTTCTTCCTCCTTTTTCTCTTTATTTTTAGGCTTGTTTAATAACTACTCATCTAAATCACATTTGGAGCAACTGTAAATTCTTCTTTAACTGAACATTGAATCAAAGAGGTAGTATTTTGTGAATAACTCAATCATATGTACTAGTACATATTTTTTCCTCACTGGATTTTTAAAATTCCTAGCTCATTTATTATGTTTTTTCCCCTGTATTATTCCAAAAGAATATCTGTTACACTGTTGGACATACAGAATGTATTAAATATTTTAATGGCTCAATGGATAGATAGAAGAACTTTTAAAATTCCTAGCTCATTTATTATGTTTTTTCCCCCTGTATTATTCCAAAAGAATATCTGTTACACTATTGGACATACAGAATGTATTAAATAAATATTTTAATGGCTCAATGGATAGAAGAATGAATAGAAAAATAAAAAGCAAAACAAGGAGAGTATCAATAAAATACATAATTTCTAACCATAGGAAATAATAGAAGACACAAATTACTAATATCAGAAATAAAGGACATCACTACAGATCCCATCGGTATTAAAAGGATACTTAGTGGTATTATTAGTAACTTTATGCCAATAAATTATACAACTTATTTGAATTGTACAAATTCCTTGAAAGGTAAAAACTACCCAGAGATCACTCAAGAAAAAAACTGATAACCTGAATAACCCCAGAGCTATTAAAGGAAATTTCTGATTCAAATAGCTTCACTGATTACTTCTGCCAAACCTTTAAGGGAACAGAAATTTGGGCAATTTTTCACTAACTTTCTTTTTCTTTTTTTGCATTATTTTCTTTTTGTAAATCTTTATTCTTCAAAGTATTATATATGTCCCTTCTCCTCCCCCCCGCCCCCGACCTTTCCTAGCCTGCCCCTTCCTCTGGCCATCACCACTCTGTTGTCTGTGTCATGGGTTATGCTTATATGTTCTTTGGCTAATCAATTTCAATGATAATTCTAGCAGTGCTTTTCAATCAACAAATTAATTCTAAAATGTATGTGGAAATACAAATACATTAAAATAGCCTTAATATTAGCGGGATACAAAAGAGCAAAACTGGAGAAATTGCACTACCTGTTTTTAATACTTACTGTAAAACAACTCAATTCATGAATGTCAGTGCTGTACTATCAAAAGGATAAATATATAGAACGATTGAATAGAATGGGCTATCCAAAAATAGTGGCACAGATAAAGTTGAGAAAGTAATTTCACAGAGAAGGTCTTATTTTTAAAAATTGGTGCTAAAGAATTGAATATCTATATGTCAAAAATAGGAAAATAAACATGCAATCCATATCTCATAACAGGTATAAAACTCCACTCAAAGAGGAACATCAACTTAAATGAAAAACCTAAAACTATAAAACTTTTGGAAGGAAAATAGGAGAAAAATCTTAGTGTCCTGGGTTTAAGCAAATATTTCTTAGGCACAACATCAAAGCATGATCCATGAAAGAAAAAGAAAGATAAATTGGACTTCACAAAAATGAAGAACTCTTCCCTATGTGAAAGGCACTGCTATGAGAATGAAAGGACAAAACCAGGAGAAACTATTTGGAAATCATATATCTGACAAATGATTTGCAACCAAAATATATGAAGACCTCTCAAAATATAAAAACAAATGATCTAATTAAAAATAAGCAAAACGTTTGAATGACATAAAATGCATAAAATGACATAAAAAAGATACTCAAACTGATTTGTCATTAGCAAATGCAAATTAAAACCACAATGAGATAGCTACAGATAATTATTATAATTGTGGTTAATAATAGAAATTCTCATATGGGAGTTTGGCAGTTGATTACAATGTTGAGTATAAACTTACCATACCATCTCAGAATCCCAGTGTTAGGTAAATTTCCAGGCTGTTGGTACAGCCTGTAATTGGTGGTCATTATACAGCTACATGAATTTATCAAAATTTGCAGTACTTTACACTAAAAATAAACTTCATGGAAATTAAACCCTAATTGAAAAAATATTGAAAAGTTAAGCATAAGAGTCTAGAAATTAAGTACAAGCACACAAATATTATAATTATTTCACACCCACAACTCACCTTGGATAATATAGTATCAATGGCTGAGAGACATAAAGATTAACCTTTTAAACTGATCACTTCCTATGTTCAAAAGCAAATTCAAAAAGTAAGAATTTAGGCACACAATACTTATTGGACTTTGTGAATGTGTTGAATGACTTTTATTTTTAAACAACTATCCCACTACCCACAATCAGTGTTTTGAAGGAACCTTTCATTTTTTTAATATGAGAGAGAGAGAGAGAGAGAGAGAGAGAGAGAGATCAATGATTAGAGAGAATCATTGATCAGCTGCCATATGCACATCCAGAAATCAATGATGAGAGAGAATCATTGATCAGCTGCCATATGCAGGAATCATTGATCAGCTGCCTATTAGGAATCAAGCTGGTAACCTGGGCATGTGTCCTTGACCGGAATCAAACCTGGGACCCTTCAGTCCACATGCCAATGCTCTATCCACTGAGCCATGTTTTCTCATGAATACCTTGTATTCCATTATTTTTATTTACCAGAATTTAGCCTTTTCCTGCTTGTAAACATTTATGTTCATTTCAGTTTGTCAGTATGCTGTTTTGAGACTACTTTTGAACATAAATATTCTGAATTTCTCTATTTCTAAATGCTACATTTCTAAAATTCAGAGTGCAAGTTCATTGTTTATAAGTTCAGTGTAATTTTTCAACATTAGTTTTGATGATAAGAACAATGGACAAGATCTTATGTCAGACTATTTTTACACATGATATCATATAATTTGTCTACAATTATGCAGATAGTAAATAGAGAGGTGTAATGATAGCCCATTCAGTCAAGTCTCAAAGCCTAGGTCTATAATCAGTATTTCAAGTTTTGAACTCAACCATGAGACTAGAAAATGTATGTGCAA
Organism: Myotis brandtii; assembly: GCF_000412655.1. Taxonomy (NCBI): domain Eukaryota; kingdom Metazoa; phylum Chordata; class Mammalia; order Chiroptera; family Vespertilionidae; genus Myotis; species Myotis brandtii. Next base: position 2,058,503 of record NW_005370297.1, on the reverse strand, counting down.
AGGTGGTACACATCACTTACAGGGCAAAGGTGACCTGAACGGCTGTGCCTCTCCTAAACATGCCATCTACTATCCATCTAATGCCATTTATTGTCATGCAGCAACACAGAGCGATCTAGAAAAAGCTGGATACCAGAGTTTGTTAATATTTTAAAGATAGAAAGCTTTTCATTTTTTTAAGCTTTGTATACAGCAAGCAAGATATATCTGTCTTTGGGTATTTCTGTTGGTAAAACTGGTCCAATTATGCACTCAGTGGCAAAGTTTGCTATCTTAAATTATTGATGTTATATTTTTTAAAAAATATAGAAGAAAAGGGTAGCAAGTGAAACTTGTATTGTGATATAACTGCTGTAGAATGTGTAACTTCATGGAAATGTGTTGATATCTAATTTCATTTAGGTATTTCTAAATAATATGAACATTGCTCTCACTTGTACTTGCTGCCTGGTCATAATATAGGGAGAGCTCTGATTCATTTGACTTTGAATTACATATTCCCATTCCCTTCTACTGTGAGTTAAATGCTTGTCTGAGCCAGATTCAGGATGACATTGAAATCCCATTAACTTATTGAGAAACCACACCTCTGCCCTCATATACTGCAGTGTCTGTTACTATTCAGTGTTAGTGGTGTACAGAAAAGGTAAACATAGTCCTGGTTTTCACAAGTCTGTATTTAATAACAATTGCATATTTTAATGTGTGTCTGATGTAGTAGTGCTCACACTTGACTGTACACTGTTAATGCCTGGGGAGATTTAAAGTATACTAGGCCCTGGTTCCTACCCCAGAGGTTGTGATTGGATTGACCTGGCTATGGCTTGGGCATCAGAGTTGTTAAAAGCTCCCCAGGTGATTCTAGTGTGCAGCCATGGTTGAGACCACTAATCTAATGTCTGTTTTACAACATAGTATTTGATAAGTAATGGCACTTCAATAAATAGGGCCTCTTATAATTTATAATTATTATTAACAGCAGTATTTTGACCTGGCCACTTAATCTCCTGTGTTATTCTTTTTCCTCTAACCTTCTCAAGAAGTGATACATAGAATACAGTGAAGCCATTTCTTTATAAAATCAGAGACCTGCCTAATTAAAGTGAAAGGTGAAGTTCTGTTTCCATTGCCTCACTTATTTTCTAGACAGCACTCTTCTTGAAAGAAGGAAATGTATCTCTGTGTCTCTAACACATAACATCATGCCAAACATACGTTCTGTGTTTTATGAACTGTTACCCGGCCAGAGTGACTCAGATGGTTGAGTGTTGTCCTGTGTCCTGTGCGCTGAAAGGTTACCAGTTCGATTCCCTGTCAGGGCATATATGGAAGGCAACCAATCTCTCTCTCTCTCTCGCTCTCTCTCTCTCTCTCTCTCTCTCTCCTTCCCTCCCTCCCTCCCTCCTTCCTTCCCTCTTTCTTCTTTCTAAGTATGTCCTCTGGTGAAAATTAAAACAAAACAAAACACACACACACATAAAACTATTTGTTGAACAAATGAGTTTATCCATTCATTGTTCATAAGTAGGAAAAGGAAATTGCATTAAGAAAAGACAGAAGTAACCCATGGATGTGACCGTTTTTTCCTGCAGCTACTGAAAACTGGGGGAACAGGAGCAGGAATGTAAGCAGCGCCATCTGTTTCTTGGACTTGTTTCCACAGTTGTCTCATAGGCACACACATCCTTTTCTCATCATGGCTGAAAATAAAGAAAGGTGGTGGGTGGGGCAGAATCACTCTGGTTCCAGGAATACTGTGTCTGGACTTTGGGTATCTCTGAAGAAAGAAAATTTAGGTCAAAGCGTTTGATCATGCCCTTCAATATTCATAATGAGTCAGAACTTATGAACACCGTACACAAATGTGCAATGTAAATATGGCTTTTAAATCTCTATAGCTCATCTTCCCCCTGGACCTTTCTTATGGCTGAGAAAAGAAAATGTTTAGGCTAATGGAATAAAACTCAATTCTATTTTATAATCTAAAGCATTTCATTATGTAACTCAGTCTCTTAAAATGAAATGTGTATATGTTAGACATTTCCCCTCCTCCCATAGACCCCTGTGAGGGGGCTTCTGAATGGAGAGGCTGTGTGCTTCCTACCACCTGGACAACCAGGCAGGGGAGGGAAAGGGTATAGCTTTATCTGGAATCCTTCATGTCCTTCCTGGTGTATGCTGTAAGTAGGTCTAGTTTGCACCTGTATGTGTGACTATGAGGCTGGTTATGGTCCCAATTGGCACTAGTAGAGTATCCTCTTGCCTGGGTCCCAGTCATTAGATTTTAGACTCAAAGTCACCACCCATATCTTTGAACCCTAGGCCTCTGCTTACCAACTGGAGCTGTCCACAGCAGCACCTTCATACTCCCAAAGCTCTATCTTCCCCAAATGTACTTTAAACTTGCAAAGACTTCCTGGCCCTCTCAAAGAATTGCTCCAAGTTGGGACTGGGGGTAAGTAGGACTTCAGAATGTCACATCTTCATTCTCCCCAAGTCTCTCCTCTTCCACAATAAGACAAAGCGGGGCAGAGCACACTTTTAATGCTCCATTTCTTATCCTGACTCTTCTCTACCCAGTAGATCAGGCCAAATATCTCTAGCTCTAGACAGCCTAAGCTAGAGGGCTTTAGGAAACCCTTCCCCTTTCATCCATAAAAAACTAGCTTTCAAACCTATTTATCCGGGCACAGTATTTATCTGTGAATTTTCACTTCTAGGAAAGACTCACCTTCTCCTTCTCTGGAGATCATTCATTCCAGACTCTTCCAGAAAGGGCCATCTTCAATGTAAATATCATGATCTGATATTATTTTTATATATTTCTTCATTTATTTATTAGTTGTCTCTCTCCCAAACAAACCGTATATTAAGTGAGGGCATATGCTTTATTGGTTTTATCATATAGCACAGTGGTGTGTTTTGGAAACAGATAATATCATTAAAATGTTCATTGATTATATGTATTTTTGCATAGATGGATGCATGGAAGGATGGACAGGATGGGTGGATGACTGCTTGTCTGTATTTTTGTATAAATGGCTACCTAGGTGTGTATATGAATGAATTCATTAATTAACATTTTAGCGTTAGAATAGAAGAAACTACGAAAACATGATATAAGTAGAAAATGTAAAAGCATAGATTTCAAAAAATATCTCTGCATACGTAAAAACACTAGAAGATTTGATCTTTAAAGGTTTTAAAATCAATTGCATATACACTGAGTGGCCAGATTATTATGACCACCTGACGTTTGTAGGCAAATTAGCTATAATTTCGCGCTGAAGTTGCTAGAAGGCCAGACCATTATAAATAGGGAAGCAGGTTGTTTACCAC
>NW_005370297.1:2044880-2054663 GCF_000412655.1 Myotis brandtii | reverse complement strand
GATACTTAGGTATGTTGTGCTATTCAGATGTTGTTCCACATGAATTAAAGGGCCCAAATCATGCCAGGAAAACATGCCCCAAACCATAACACTGCCCCCACCAGCTTGAAGGGTTGTACTCATGCATGTGGGGTGCATGCTTTCATGCTGTTTCTGCCAAATTCTCACTCTGCCATCTGCATGATGCAACTGGAAACGTGATTCATCGGACCACATGACTTTTTTCCAATGCTTGACTGTCCAATCCTTGTGTTCCTGTGCGAATTGGAGATGTTTTATCTTGGTAACTGCAGACAGCAAAGGTGTTTGAACAGGCCTTTGGCTTCCATATCCCATACGATGCAGTGAGGTTTGTTGCCTACAAACGTCAGGTGGTCATAATAATCAGGCCACTTAGTGTATATACTCAGTGTTCAAAGGCTGTTAAATCGTGTTGTTTACCCATATCTTCAGAAAAAAAAATCACTTCTACTGTCGTGGTAAGCAACCTGCTTCCCTATTTATAATGGTCTGGCCCTCTAGCAACTTCAGTGCGAAATTATAGCTAATTTGCCTATAAATGTCAGGTGGTCATAATAATCTGGCCACTCAGTGTATATCTGTATTTATAAACATGTGCATATATAATTATATAATTTGGGGAATGTAATAAAAATATTATAATAATTATATCTGGATGGGATTTTGAATACTTTTTATTTTGCCATTTTGCATGTTTTATCTATTTTAGATTTTTTCTACCATGTATATATATATTAACATTTAATTTATCTGAAATTTATGAGGTTTCATTAAGAAATTGAAGTTATCCTAAATAAACTCCTTTAAAGGCAAAATATTAATCACTGACAATGTCCTAATATAACAATTTTTAAAGAGTATGTTTTGTCATAAACTCTGTAGACATGTTTTTTGAAAGATTGAAAGAAAATAAATATTGTTAAAATGGGCATGTTTATTTTTACATCTTTCTTTAATAAAAGAGAATATTTCTATTTTTCAATTTTTCCCAGAAATAGACTAGCTAGTCTTATTATAGATTTTTCTTGTTAGTTAGTTAACTTTATAGCATAGTGCTATAGATTAAAACACTGATTGTCTTTTTGCTATTGAAAGAAAAAAATCATGATTACCCCATAAATGTATTAAGGTCATGCTCAATTTCATTCTGAAGCAAACGTTTTGTGACCGTATTATAATCAGTTAAAGAAAGTTATGTGTAATGGGAATGCTGACAGACTGTTCCTGTGCCATGTAGAAGCTTCCTTCGCTGAATCATTAATATCTAACGAAGTCAGGCCCAAATCCTTTTCACAAATCAAATCCTTCCTCTCCAGTAGAGACAGGTCAAAATATTGAAGACGCCCTGTGCTCTCCAATAGAAACAAAATAGATGATGCTGACATCTCCATTGGTTTAATGAGAGGGTGGCAGCAGCGTGCTGCTGGACAGAGCCTTTGTCAAAGTGGACCAAACTCTATTTTTAGACTATGTGGGTTGCCTTTTATATTCATCCTATCCAACAGTGGAGGGAATGCAGCAAGTTCCTGTGTAGAAATAGAAAAGCAGGAATAAAAGCAGCTCCAATTTGATCTGCACCTAATTCTGCCTGAGTATCATTGATTCTTTGCCTCCGCTTAGAAATGTCTGTCTTTTTCTTTTTCTTTTTTTTCTGTTCGGAGACTACCATTATCCTTTGTTTAGTGTAACACAACCCCAGCGTTGTACCCCATTAAAATATCCTGTTTTGTGACTTTCCCCCCTAGAGTTCCATCTAGTTTGTAGAGAATATTATGTTAGTTTGACATTTAAAAAAATATATCTATTCTGACAGAATGGGGTATGTTGTCTGGAGGAAATTTTTATATTATTAAAAGCTATACTGCAGTTTGCTCACATACTAATTTAGACTTAATGGTAGGAACAATTTAGAAAGTGCATAATCAGCATTGCTAGATTAGTCTTGCTTTTAATGGGGCATGTGTTAATTTTTGAATCTCTGGATGTATGTGCGATTTTTATGAGCTTTCAATGCAGATATTTTATTATGTACTAGAGGCCCAGTGCATGAATTCATGCATTGGTGGGGTCCGGCCAGCCCGCCCCAATCAAGATCGATCAGGCCGGCCAGGGGGAGGGGCAGATGGTGGTTGGCCGGCCAGCCCCGCCCTCTGGTCAAACTCCTGGTTGAACTCCTGGTTGATCTCCTGGTTGAAGGGACAGTTTGCATATTAATCTTTTATTTTATAGGATAAGTGGGAAAACTAGATTCCAGATTTAGGACATCTGTATGTTTAAGTACATACACAATAGAGTGAGGGGTTCAAACCCAGTTAACCAGTTACTAAAAATGCGGTCCTTAACAAGTGATTGCACTGCTCTTTGCTTGGTTTTCCTAATTGATAAAATGACAGTGATAACAAATTAACACATGAAAGGCACTTAAAGCAGTGCTTGTCTTGTCATTAATACTCGATAAATGCTAACTTTCCATTAAAAATGAATTTTATTATACTACTAGTATATAGATTAATTAAATTTCAGTGTGAATGCAATGAACTAATTTTCACATAAAATTTAGTTTTCTATTTCAAATAAGCTAGCAGTAGTTTATTGTTTTTATTATTTTGATAAATAGAAGATACTGCAAAAAATAAGATATGACCTGTAATTCTCCAACTCCTTTCTTTCTTCACATTTCCTCTGTCTCTCTTGTATCTCTGAGAGCTGTTCAATTCTTCACTGTGTCACCTGAACATATACCTCCACTCCCTTGGTGATCCACTCAAATCTTCCTGTACCATGCATGTTGTAGTTAATCAACTTTACCAAAGTCGATAGACACTTGTCTAGTGTACTAGTTGTATACTAGAGACGTCATATACATTGCTACATGGACTTTTTCCTAGCTGCCTGTGTGTTCTGAGAGAGAAAAAAGGGGTAGGGGAGAGAGAGAGAGAGAGAGAGAGAGAGAGAGAGAGAGAGAGAGAATATGCTAAAGATAGAAGTCACAGACTTTTACTACCTAATCTTAGACATGACACATGACAAATTATCATTTCTGCTGTATTCTTTTTGTCAGATAGACCATATGGGAGGAAGTTTCACAAAGGCAAGAAAATCTGAAGAAAGGGATAGATTGTTGGGGGGCATCTTAGAGGTTGCCTACCACAGTCTGGTCTCTGGCCTGCTGGGATTCATATAGAATATACTCAGTATACAAAAATCAACCAAAACAATGAGTTCGCGTGTCACCTCTGACATGCGTGTCATAGGTTCGCCATTTGTACCTAGTACAAATTTCCTGCCACACTATGGGCTTCCACCTAACCTATTTCTTACTCATGTACACCCACCTCCACTCCCCCAGTACACACAAACACACACATTTTTCTCCCAATCAACCAACAAATTGTTCCACTTATTTTGTCCATAACAGAGCCATCTGTGCTATGAATCAGCTAACGTTTTACTTTCTACTCCGAGTAGAGTTACCAATGTTTTTCTCAACACAAAGTAGCCATCTTCTTAAGGGGGAGTCTACATCTTGCTACAAAAAGAATTTGTTTACATCTCAGTACATTTCAATTCTCTTATTCACGTCTTTAATAAAGTGTGATTATATGGCAGGTAAAAGTTTGCTAAATTAAAATAAATAATTATTTCCCCAAAAGTAATATATATTTAGGTATATATACTTTTAAAAGATGTTTTATTACATCCTGTCCAAGAATCAAGGGAAATTGAATCAATGTAAAAATTATAGAAAAACTCTTAACCATAATATCAATCAATAATACATTAGAATGGACTGGGCTGTAAACAATATTTTATAGTAGTAAATCCACAATCTCTGAAAAGCCTCATGGAATTTCTATTCTTATATGTACAGAATTTTTCTTTATTTAATAATCTATAAAAATAAGATGATAAATACCAAATGCATTAAGAATGAGCATTACCATATTTAACTACTGACCACTAATAAAAATGGGCTCAGTGATGATTGCTGTCTCAGTATTTTTATTTTATTTTATTCGGGTATCCCCTAATTTCACCTATCCGCCCACCACCCAGCCTTTGACAACCATTAGCTTGTTCTTTATATCTATAGGTCTATCTTTGTTTTGATTTTTAAAATTAATTTGTCTTTTTTTTTAGATTCCACAATAAGTGAAATCGTACAGTTTTTGTCATGCTCTGTCTGACTTTGACTTATCATAATATGGTGTAGGTACAATTATGTTGTTGCAAATGGCAAGATTGTATTTTTTTCATCACAGAGCAATATTTCATTGTGTGTATATAGTTCGTTTTCCTTATGCATTATGGATGGACACCTAGGTTGCTCCCATATCATGGCTATTGCCAGAAATACTGCAATGGACATAGGGGTGCATATATCTTTTTGAATTAGTGTTTTTGTTTTCTTTGGATACCCAGAGTGGAATTGATGGGTTATATATCAGCTCTATTTTTCAATCTTTTGAAGAATCTCTATATCGTTTTCCTTAGTGGCTGTATCAATTTCCAATCCCACCAACAATGTACGAGAGTTTCCGTTTATCCACACCCTCGCCAGCACTTGTAATTTGTTGATTTTTTTATGATAATTACTGACAGGTATGAGGTGATATTTCATTGTGGTTTTGATTTGCATCCCCCTGATGATTAGAGATATTGAGCATATTTTCATATGTCTCTTACCCACCTGTATGTGCTCTTTGGAAAAGTGTCTATTCATTGTCTCTTCCCAGTTTTAATTGAATTTTTTTTTGTGTTAATTTTATGAGTTCTTTATAGATTTTGGATATTAACCCCTTATCAGATGCAAGTATTTCCTTCCATTCAGTAATGGTTCCATTTGTTTATGATTCAGTTTGATTAACCCCTTATCAGATGCAAGTATTTCCTTCCATTCGGTAATGGTTCCATTTGTTTATGATTCCATTTGTTCCATTCCATTTGTTTATGATTTCCTTTGCTGTGCAAAAACTTGTTTTTGTTTAATGTAGCTAAGTTTGTTCATTTTTTGTTTTGTTGCCCATATTTGAGAAGATATATCCATAAAGACCAATGTTAAAGAGCTTACTACCTATGGTCTCTTCTAGAAATTTTATGGTTTCAGGCAGAATTTTTCTTTAATAATGCATAAATTTTAGTTCAACTTTTAATGAAATTTATCTAAAAATTAGTTTTAAAACTGTAGTTATTTTAAATAAATAACAGAATAGTGTGGAGTGGATGAGATGCTAGCCCAGCATACAGCAGAATCTTTCCTCACTGTCTCTTACTTTTCAGTGTGGTCTATATTGTTTCAGTGTATTTTTTTTTATTTTCAGATTATAATCATCTGTATTTTCATGTTACGTGACCTATGCTGATATCCTCCATAAGGTGCAAGTGAGTTTGATGATCAAGATAGACTTTACTGCAAGCCAGTTAGCAAAATTGTGAATAGTTCCATGCATCTTCCATGCCTTCCCACCACTGTTGTGCTTTTTCTCTACCATGACACCCCAGAAGTGACATAAACATTTCTATTCAGTCATGCATCAGATATCCAGTTATGTAAGATATCGAGATATAAATAAAATGCTTAATGAATTATTTCCTTCTCTTATGCAGAGTTCCAGAAAGGGTGGTAGGTATGTAATATGTAATGTCCATCCAAGCATTTGCGAGTCAGCTCTGAATTCAGGGGCAGGAAAGTCTTCCAGGGGTCTCTGAAGCACAGCCTGTTTTAAAAACGGAAAATAATAGCTAATATTTATGACGCACTTTACCGTATAGGCTCTGGACGAAATGTTTAAATGTTTCTATCTCATTTCATCTTTCCAAAGTGCGTGGAAGTACTCTCATTTCCGTGCTCTGGAGAAGGAACCTGATGCATAAGCAAGTTACACAAGGTGATCCCGCTCCTCAGGGACTGCCTTGGAGCCGAGCCCAGTTATGCTTTTCCTCAGAGCTTTGCCTCTATAACGATTAGGTACAGACACCAGATGACCAAAATGAAAACGCAGCGGTTCTTTTTCTTAGAGATTTGCTTTCCAGCCACTCGCTCTCTCTCCGGAACAGCACAGCAAGTCCTCCGCGACCTCCCCTGCAGCCCGGCCTCCAGCAAATGCAATTCTTCCGGCTCTTGTTTTGTGCTGCTTGGCATCACGATCACCTCTTACTTCCCGTTCCTTGTATCGGACCGGAGCTTAGAGAACCCGAAGGGGTCTATTCTTTCCTTTCTCTTCTGCATGTTCGGGGCTCTCAGTCTCCACTTTTCTAAGAAGTGCTGACCTACTTTGTACTGCTCTCTATAAAGGAAGGTCTGGGAGTCGGGGTCCCCAGACTGCTTCAATTTCCATCCCCAGCCTCTCTGCCTGCCTTACAGAATGGCTTGGCTCCAAAGAGATGATAAATCTGCTCTCTGTAGCTCGTTTATTCTTTTTTTACAGTTTTATCTTCAGTGTAATACCTTTTTTTTTATTCACGTGTATTATTACTTGTGCCATTTGTGTCAATTCTGAAAAGATTTACTGAATGGATTTTTATTTATAACCACTCGGTATCTTCTTCAGTTTTGCATTTTGCAGCTGTGTACACACAGATGACAGATATTTGCAGCCAAATGCAGTACAGTTCTGGAAATACTAATGATGTCTATGTGTTGCGCATTGTATTTGTTATATCAGGTAAACATTGATACTTGACCACAAGAAACCAACGATTCAGTAAAAAACATATACTGGGTGTCCCCCAAAATGTATACGTACTTTAACAGCTGATTCTATTACAGTTTGAAAATGAAATATATTTTAATAAAGACTGCCTTTATAATTATTCCAAATGTGTATACATTTTGGGGGACACCCTATATTTGCAGTGAGCTATAGAGAAAGTATGGTGTCATCTATATAAATCTGACCTATACTAATAGGGGAAAGTTCATGAAAAAGCAGTCTTTGTGCTAAGCACAGGCAAGGTTTTTGATGATAGAAAAAGAAAGGAGGAATGTTAGTCCATGTGGACGAAATATCTTTGAAAACAATCATAGATACTGAGATAGGAATCTCAAATGTTGAAATGGGTGTTGAAGAGGATGGCTCAATTAGAATGTAAGTTATTGTCCCAATAGAGGAGAAAGAACTGAAGAGTTGGATTTGGGTCAGTTTGCATAAGGCTGTAAACACCAGTTTAAGAAATTCATACAAAAAGAATGAATAGCCATTTAAAGTGTTTGAGATCTATATATCCTTGCAAATCAAAATATACTCTTATGTGAATGGGTTTCAAATTAACGTTAGCAGCTTCATTTGTGAGTGAATATAGGTGAGAAGTCTTACTAAAAAAGGAGAAGAGAAATTTCTCTGAAACTTTTGGGTTATTTCCACTAAAAAGAGCCAAAATTATGATTTTTATTATCCAGTAATGTTTTTGTTTAGAAATGTTTTGCTGTGATGTTCAACTTTTATTCTAGTGAGAAATAAGTGATTAATATTTATTAACAGTGCTGAAATCCAACCAATAGAGATGATCAAAGTAGGATAATAGTGTGGGGGGTACAGAAGTGATTGTATACATGCCAAATAGTTTACTTTGCTCCTGCCAGAACGGTAATTATGACATACCAACTTGTGGACAGACCAAGAAACTATTGGAAATGTGTTCCTAGAGCAATTTAGGAGTTACAGGTACAAATTTGGGTATATCCACATTAATTTGGAAGCTGAATCCTTGAGAATTGGTGAGAAGGTAGACAATGGAAGAGGATGCAACAAAATACAACTAAAAGGAAGCATTAGATAAGTAAGAAGAAAATCAGGAAAGAAAAAAGAGAACAAATGACAAAGGAGGCAGTATTTTAAGGTATAGAGGTGGTCAAGCATGTAAATTGCTTTACAAATGTCAGTAGGCACAACTAAAAGTAGAATATTAGGCTTGGAAATTAAGAGGACACTGGAGGCTGTAAGAAGGGCACTAAACATCTTATAATGATCAAACAAATAGGTTTTGAACTCTTGAATGACCTGTACATGTCATTCATATGCTTGGACTTAGTGAAGTCTGTCAACCATAATTAGGCTCTCTTTCACTAGTACAATAAAAATAATTCATAAACAAAGAAAGGTGAATAGCACCAAAATAGTAGGCTTTCAACTTTATGTACAAACAAGAAACAGAGAAGTCTAATCACTTCCTGTTTAATACATATCAAGATATTTAAAATAGATTACTATAATAGAAAGTATTTTCCTCCCCTTGTTGATGCTTGCTATTACTTTATTTTCATGTATCCCTTAGCTTTGTGTGTCCCCAAAGCAAATATATATACTCTAAACAACTATATAGTCCTTTCTTGATGATAGTGGCTAAGATGACACTCCAATTTAGCTTTATGTTTAAATATTCAACATTAAATTGAGAGTTTGCTTTTTAGGTAATCAACAAAGTAGTATATTATTTTTTCCAAGTTAATTAAGTGCTAGTTGGTGTTTCAGAAAATGAAAGTTTGCCAAGAGCTAAGGTAACTGCTGAAAAAGAGTTTGTGAAGGTTGAAAAACGGGCTAGTTCTTAAAAGAAGAGGGTGTCTCTAATGAAGGCATTGCAGAGTGAACGAGGGCATGGGGATGGAAATGTGCTTAGTATGTTTAGAGATCATATGAATTTGCTAGAGCTGCCATAACAGACTGGCTTTCTTAAACAACAGAAATGTATCTTCTCATACGTGAGGTAGCTAGTTGTCCAAGTTCAAGGTGTCGCAAAATTAGTTCCTTCTAAGAGTTGAGAAGAAGAAATTTGTTCCTTGTCTCTCTCCTAGCTTCTGATGGTTTGCTGGAATCTGGCATTCTTTGACCTCTACTGTATCAACTCTGCCTTCATCTTTAAGTAGTTTTCTGTGTGTGTCTATGTCTAAATTTCTTGTTTTTATAAAGACACCAATCACGTAGGATTAGGGGCCCACCCCCACTCTAGTTTGACAATCTTAACTAATGACATCTGCAACTACCTCATTTCTAAAAAAGGTCTTAGTCTGAAGTATTGGAGGTTAGGAATTCAACGTACGAATTTTGCAGGGACACGATTTAACCCATAACAGAGCATTTTGACCAAGGCAGAGAACTTATATGCATCACTAGTGGTAAAGAACATTGGAGTGTTAAAATTAAAATTAAAATCTGGAATTTAAAGAGATTAGATTTGATCCTGAAGACAGTACTTAAAAAACATTATAGCTACAAGGCCTTTCTCCAAACATAAGGTCAATCAGAAGCACATACATAAAATGGATAAAAAGCAGAACCTCTCTGATTGTAGTCAGATGTGAAATCTATCACTCTCCATACTCTGTTCCCTGCTGATCTCTGTGAGAATTACAGGTAATTTGGGGGCTCCCTGGAGAAGAGTTTTAAAACTTCCACTGTAGAAGATTAATCTAGAAAAACATATTAGACAGAGAAGAGTAGGAGACCAAAATAAATTACTGCACTACTATAGGAATGAAAAAATGAGGCCATATTGGGAAGACCCCAGTGACAAAGCAAAAGTTAATGACTCTACTAATTCAAGTTACACAGTTTATACACTATTTGAATCATAGTAGGATGCTAGGAGGAAGAGGATCTACACTAATAAAAGAGAAACATGGTAATTGGCATACGACCGCTACCCTTTTCATTGGCTAATCAGTGAGTATATGCAAATTAACTGTCAGCCAAGATGGCAGCCGGCAGCCAGGCACTGAAGCGAGCAGGGAGGCTTGCTTGCTGCAGACTCCAACGTTCCCCGCCT
>NW_005370297.1:2040629-2043524 GCF_000412655.1 Myotis brandtii | reverse complement strand
CCTCCCCCCGCCCCCCGAGTGCACAAATTTTTGTGCACCGGGCCTCTAGTATAATAATAACATGATTAACATTGTTAATTAATAAATAATTACAATGTATTAGGTTTCTACTCCATGTCAAACTGTGCCCTACTTGCCCAAGTTCATTAAATTAATACATTGGGATTTCAATATAAAGATGGGATAGAAATCTTCATTATAGGTCTTTACAATAGATCTTGCTCTTTATTATAGATCTTTCTTGATCTCAAAGATTACTTTAATATGGGTGACTGGATTAAAGAATATTAATATTTGTAGAATTGTGAAATTTGTATTTAAAGTAAAGGGGATCTTGACTGCAGAGGTCCCCCCCTGAGGAATAAGTGGCCCCAGCCCCACACCAAGCTTTCCAGACTAGGGTTCCAGTGCTGGGAAGAGAAGTCCCTATAATTTCTGACTTTAAAAACCAGCAGGGACTGTTGCTGAGTAAGATGAAAGGTGGCTGCAGTCCCAGGAAGTTCCTCTTAAAAGGCTTGGACATGAACTTACACAGACTACTTACTCTGAGTTCCAGCACTGAAGTAGCAGCTTGAAAGTCAACAGGGACATATGGGGAGGAACTAAATTGTCTGGCATCAGGGTGAGAGTTTGAGGGGAGCAGCTTTCTGCCAGATAAAAGTGCTGGGGAGGACATTGTTCCTTTTCACATGCAAACAGAGCTGGGAGGCAGGTGCCATATCTGAGTCTCCATCAACTTGGCTCACAGTTTGTCCCACCTTGGTGATTCCCTGAAATCCTGCCCCACCCAGCTTGCACTCCCACCTAAGCTGTTTCCAGTGGCTATTCCATACAAATGGCCTATCTTTACACAAACTTCAGCCTTTCTTAAAATCTCTCAAACTAGCAGCATCTGGCCTCAGCATACTCCATATCTCTCACAGAGTGGCCCCAGGCCCAGCACTGCCAGCAGCCACCTGTGGTTCTTGGCTTGGCCTCTCCTAGGAACCTCCTAGCCTAGCACAAGTAGCAGCCATCTGCAGATCATTTTGCATCTCATGCCAGAGGGCCTTGGGCAGAACACAGGTTGTGGCTGACCTTGGCCTGCACCTCCCAGGAGGCCCCAGAGGCAATGCACCCGGTGGGCAGCTTCAGTTCCTGAATCCCACCCATTGAAGTGCCAACAGTAATCAAGGCTCAACTACAACAGGAGCGTATACACAGCCCAAAAGGGGAGGGGGAGGTGCACCTGCACTGTCCAGTTTCGGTGATAGGGGAAGCTGTGCCACTGGACCCTACAGAACACCTACTACATAAGCCTGGGAGCACTATCTAATACAAGCATGTCAGACTTATGGCTTGCGGGCCACATGCCTTGTTTACTTAAATGAGGCATGCAGCCCTGCAAGTTTGACATCCTTGATCTCAATACATAGAAACAAACACAGGGAGACTGCCAAAATGAAACAAAGGAACAAGTCCCAAATGAAAAAATAGAACAAAACTCCAGAAAAAGAGATAAACAAAATGGAGGCAAACAATCTACTAGATGAACAGTTCAAAACACTGGTTATAAGGATGCTTAGTGATTTTAATAGAAAATATAAAAAGGAACCAGTCAGAAATGAAGTATACATTAACTAAAATGAAGAATACATTATAGCGAATCAACAGTAGAGTAGATGAAGCAGGAGATTCAATCAGAGATTTAGAGGATAAAGAAGAAGAAAAATAGAATAGCAAAAAGAAGAAAGAATTTAAAAAATGAAGATAATATACGGAGCCTCTAGGACAACTTCAAGTTCACCAACATTCACATCATAGGGATACCAGGAGAAGAGATAGAGCAAAATATTGAAACCTTATTTGAAAAAAATAATGACAGAAGCCCTGGCTGGTTTTTCTCAGTGGATAGAGCATCGGCCTGCAAACTGAAAGGTCCCAGGTTCGATTCCAGTCAAGGGCACATGCCCGGTTGTGGGCTCGATCCCCATTGGGGGTCTTGTAGGAGGCAGCTGATCCATGATTCTCTCTCATCATGGATGTTTCTATATCTTTCGTCTTCTTCCTTCCTCTCTGAAATCAATAAAAAAAATTAAAAAATAATGACAGAAAACTTTCTTAATCTGTTGAAGGAAATACATATACAAGCCCAGGAAGAGCAGAGAATCCTAAACAAGTTGAACCAAGGAGGCCCACAATAAGACACATCATAATTAAAATGCTAAAGGTTAAAGACAAAGAGAACCTTAAAAGCAGCAAGAGAAAATCAGTTAATTACCTACAAAGAGGCTCCCATAATACTGTCAGATGATTTCTCAACAGAAACTTTGCAGGCCAGAAAGGAGTGGCAAGAAATATTCAAAGTGATGAAAAGCAAGGACCTTCAACCATAATTATATTACCCAGCAAAGCTATCATTGATTCTAAAGTTTGAATTGAAGGACATTTAAAGAGATTCCCAGACAAGAAAAGGCTAAAGGACTATATATCTGTTCTTGTGCCAGTACCAGGAAGTTTTGAGAACAGTGGCTTTGTAATATAGCTTGATATCTGGTATTGAGATTCCTCCTATGTTGTTCTTCTTTCTCAGGATTGTTGCAGGTATTCGAGGTATTTTTTCATTCCAGATGAATTTTTGGAGAGTTTGTTCTAGATCTGTGAAATATATCATTGGTATTTTAATGGGGAGTGCATTGACTCTATAGATTGCTTTGGGTAATATGGAGACTTAAATGATGTTAATTCTACCGATCCATGAACATGGTATGGAATAGAATAGAGAACCCAAAAATAGACCCAAACCACTATGCTCAATTAATATTTGACAAAGGAGGCAAGAACATACAATGGAGTCAAGACAGCCTCTTCAACAAATGGTGTTGGGAAAATTGGACAGATACATGCAAAAAAAAA
>NW_005370297.1:2002824-2038793 GCF_000412655.1 Myotis brandtii | reverse complement strand
CAACTACCAAATTCTAGAATTTCAGAAATAAAGCTGATGTTCACCATAAATCACATTGTTTGTACAGTGTGGTCAGGCTGTATGGTAAAGCAATCTTATCAATTAATGAGGGAACAGTGCAAATGCCAAGTTCCTAGATGCCAGCCAGTCCTCATCCCTGCCAGCTGGACCTGCTAAAGATCTAGACTGCTATGTTAACTCTTTCCTGCACACCTTGTAAAAAAGAGTCTGGAGTTACTCCTGCAAGCTCAGTGCCATGTTAGCTATTAAATGAGAAACGCAGAAGAGAAGAGTTCTTGGGTTATAACCATGCTTAGAAGGTCAGCTCTCTATATAAAAGTGGTAATGTGTTGATTCTAAAGTTTGAGCTGATGATGATATATAAAACAGTGTTAATTAAGGAATCAAATTTATCAGTGATTTACCTCCTGAAAATGAAGGAAATACTGTAAGGTATAAAACGTTTTTAAAGGCTGAAGGTGTTATGGGATATCAAATAGTAAATGACAAGTTGTAAGAGGTGTAATATGTGAATGGCACATATTTTTAAAACCAGTAGAGAAAAAGGTCAGGAAAATTAAGTTCAATTTACCCTCGCTCTTATAACCATATAAATATACACCCACCCTTTGCTTCACAGCCTAATTCTTAAATTGTTAAATTAATATATGAACCAGTAATTTTGAATAGATGCCAAAGGCTACAGAAAATATGACCTATGTATATTGCTTTAAAAACTAAATATAAAATGCAAGGTATTGTCATAAATTTTGTTTTGTTGTTTTGTAGGTTCACAAATGATAGCATATTTTATCATTTTACTCTTATGGTAAAAAATTTATGCATTTTTATTTTTCTTGGCCACAGAGTATTTTATCATAAGTTTCAAGAATTTTGCATGCTAAGATCCATATCTACATCTGTATCCAAGTTTATGCCTATACTTATATCTATACCAACATCAGATTTTCCTGTGGTGGTTAATTTTGCTAGAGATTTAAAAAGGAAGAAATGATTAACTGGTTTTCCTTTGATCCACCACCTTCGTCCTCACGCCACTTGAATGGTACTATATAAATGTATAAGGAGGTATGAGGCAATAAAGTGCATTGAGAAAACTGCTAGGGAGTGTGGCAGTAATAGTGTCCCAGCAAAGGTAATTGACTTTATTTCCTTTGGCAGGTCCCCACCTGTAGAACTGCAGGAACCCTAGTTTATTTCAAATCAATTCTTACTAAGAAAATCTTCAGCATATGTGTCAAATGGAACCCTAAGGTAGGCTAACACACAACCATCCTCTATCACATGGATGACTACTTGGTTGTAGCTTTGATAGATCTTTCTTTTCTTCCATGGACTATGTGGCTTCACAGCCTCTTGCTAAAGTTCTCTACTATTTCTTGTTCTTTTCTTAAGGAAATAATTCTCATCCTTAATAGAACTACTTTAAAAAAATTTCAATATTTTTTTATTATTTTAGAGAAGAAGGGAGAGGGATAGGTAGAAATATCAGTGAGAGAGAAACATCATTGATCAGCTGCCTCCTACACACCCTCAACTGGGGATCAAGCCCACAACCTGGGCATGTGACCTGACTAGGACTGGAAGCAGTGACCTCTTGGTTCTTGGCTTGATGATCAACCACCAGCCACACCTGTCAGGCTCTACAATTTCTGAAGATGGTTTTTCAAAATCAGTGTGTTCTGTTGACACCTTTGCCTTCAGATTGCCCCTCCTTTGTTTCTTATTCTCACCTTTGTATATTTATTTTTGTTGTAACACCAAAGGTAAATTCCAGCAAATCTTAGTACTCTGAAAAATTGTATTCTAAATATCAATGCTAATTGGGAAAATATGGTTGACAGCTGAGCACTCAAAACCTGCAACTTTATTATTACAACATTAACATTAAAAGTCACTTTTGACAGTGGTCATATAATGAGGTAATGCATGCCTGACAGGGTTGGAAGTCACAGAATGATTGAGAGAGAGGCTTTGGAGGATCAATCTAGGACCGACCCTTCACTGGTTTTCCTGTGTCAAAGGAAAGGACAGATACAATCAAATGCTATAATTTGTGATTTAATTTTGCAGGGCAAAATACAAAAGGATGGATATTGCAGTCTGGAAATTTAAAATGTTTCTTCACCTCACAAACTCAGATACATTAGCATAGCACTCGTTAATCACTAGGTAATTTTTATAATTAAATTCTGTTCTAACTACAGGTTGCCATGTCTCTGAGGCAAAAATTATAGTATAGGAAGGAACACTTGTGTGGCTCCAATTGACATGTGTACCCTTGCTCAACATCCCCCTGCTCTGGGGAACTCCTCCTCTCAGCAAGACTGTCCTATGGGACATGTTCCTGCTGTTGTCTTAAATGCCCAGCTTTTTACTATGCTTCGCCTATATCAGGTGCTTGAGTTTGGTTGGGCTTCGGGGATGTAAGCAACTTGCAGATAATCACATCAGCAAACGTCCATCTGCGCAAGCGTGTTTTCTTAATGAGAGAGCTGCTTAAGAATGCCAGGTGGATGCCTGCCACAGTTCTCTGTAAATTACTGTTTTCAGGCTGCCTTAGGCAAAGAAAGTCCTCTCCACCAACAGGTTTCACTTTAAAGTTTCTCCAGAGTCCCTGTAGTTAGCCACCTGCCAGGTGACCGGTGGGGGGTGATGTGCAAGTATCTGTGTGATTCGGGTTATGAGTGTGGCTAGTGAGGCTTAAGGCTATTTTTTTCAGTCGGCCTTTTATAAAGAAAGTACCTGCTATCGCCCAATATTACTCTTTAGTTCCAAACTTTAGCTGTGATTTGGATGCAGAATTATAAGGATGATCTAGAGAATGTATATTCTTAAATACTAGTACGCTCTAAGTTTCCTCCTTGTCTCTTAGTGCTGAAGTTATGTTGTTATTTGTTATGGAGGTTGTTTTAGCACTACATCCACATGCCTGTCTGGAGTGCCCCTTATCAGTCACAGCCTTTTGGGCCATGCCACTTTCTGATTGAATAATATTTGCCTATTTTAACTGTAGCCTAAGCAAAATGTAATTAGGAAATAAATCTGCTTACAAATTAAAATACATGCCAAAGCCAACTCTAAATGATTTTGGAATAATTCAGTATTTAGGATTATCCACACCACTACTTCCTTTCAATTACATGGCTAAATAAAGATAATTTAAAACACAATCTCTATGAATTTGGCATTTTAAATCATTAAGGCAGGAGCTGGGTTGAATTACCAATGACAATCAAAACTAATAATGCTGTTTAAGCCAATAACTTAATAAGATTAATCAAGAATATTGCTAAATTATATTAAAAACAGATTTAAACTGAAGAAGAAGAAGAAGAGAAGGAAAGAAAAAAAAAGAAAGAAAGAAAGACCAGAAAAAAAACCTACCAAAAAACATATTTGACCTTCAAAAGATCTGTTTTGGTAGAAATCATAGCACAATTCTACAGCTCTACTTAGTCCATTAAAATAATGTTTACTGATGTTAATGGACTTTGCCTCTCTCTTTTTCTTCTATCTGAGCTCTATCAATTTTTCTTTTTATCTTAGACTATAAGAACTATTACTTTGGAAGGAAACATGAGGACGTGGTGGGAGAGGGAATTAGGGTTTAATATTTGGTTGTAATGATTCTTTAAGGTGAGTGAGTCAGAGAAAACCCTTTACTTATGGTTTAATCATTTCCTTTTTGAATGGATTTTTTGAAGAAGAAATTTTATATTTGGTTGTGAATTTTTTTTAAATTGTTATGTTTTTAAGCAATCTATTTTTTGAAATTAATATAGTCATTGATGGCTATTTGAAATAATAGAAACTTTTCTGAAATATTATCATGTTTACTATTTATCTTTATGATTCTAGGGACATCATAAAGAGATAATTTTGTATTCTGATATATGTACTTTAAAATGCATTGACAGTAAAGTTTAGTAGTATAATAATTACAACCACAGACTTTGTTTTCAAAGACATAGATTGAATTATGTATTGTGGCTTTGGCTAATTAATTGACCTCTCTAATTCTCAACTTTCACACAACAAAGTTGGGAATAATAATATTACTTACTGACAGCAGTGGCTGTTAAGATGAAAACAGATAATTCTTAGAACAAGTGCTTGACTTTCAGGAACTGGTAAACTACATTGGGATGCCATTATTGTTCCTTTTGTTATTTCTTCTGCTGCTGCTGTGTTATTATTATGAATAGAAGGAAAATTTTAGTATAAAAAATGTACATGAATCCATCAGCACACAGTCTTGCATACAGAAAGCACTCAGTAAGTATTTGTTCCTGTTTTTGGTGTCAAACATTTTAAAATGCGTATCACTGAATGTGATAAGTAATCAATAAATGTCAGTTTCCTTTTGTGTCTCTTTGCATGAAAAGATACCTCAGGGGAGGCTGTGTGGCCCATTGCAGAGTGCCGTCATCTTTTATGCTAAATAGACCTAAGTTTCCATCACTCCTCTGCTAATTCCCAACTATGCACCTTGTACAACCGTAATTATAAACAATTGAAGGAAACATTGTGAAAGAGTTTGAAATTGCCCAAATGGTGTCTTCAATATAGATAGTAAGTGTTGCCCTGGCTGGGTGGCTCAGTTGTTTGGGCACCGTCCAGTACACTGAAAGGCAATGGGGCATTTTTGGGAGGGAAACAATCTATGGATATTTTTCTCTCTCCCCCTTCTTCTTTCTCTCTAAAAATCAATGAAGGCATATCTTCAGGTGAGGATCAACAACAACAAAAACCTAGGTGTTTGCTAAGCATGTCCTTCCTGGATGTGTAATTTTAATGAGTCTCTGCACCTGTCATTGTCTTGAGCTGTTTTACAACTGTGTACCTTGTAGATAACCGATGAAGATGCAAATGATCATTTCCGGTAGACATGAAAGGATATTGTGTTTTAACAAAATGCAACTGATATCCCTCCCTCCCTATGAAGTACATCCCTTTCGCAGCTATTTGTAAATGTCCTTCATTATTATTTGTTTGTGTGTGTGTGTGTGTGTGTGTATGTGGGGGGGGGGGCTTGAACTCTCCAGGGAACAAGTTGTAACTTCTCACTGGTTCCCTCATTAATTAGGAGGCGAAGTAAAATCTTTGACAAATGTTTATTCCAGATCTGTGTAAGAATAAGGATCATATGATTATACTATCTTCTAAAAATTACTCTTTCACACACTCACTACATTTCAGCTACTCTTGCTGTCAGAACTGTTCTAAACATGTTTGTTTTCATGTATTAACCTGAAAAGTCAGATGTGCTCCACTCTGGAGGCATGATGTTTTTTTAAAGACTCTTAACAGACGTGCTCAATGCAGTGTACCTTAGAAGGCCAAGACTCTAACTGTGGCTAAAAGAATAAGTTTAGAATTTCTAATTGTTTGACCACGGGTAAATCACTTATATTTCCTCTTGTCTCTAAAACCTTTGGTTTTCGTAATTTTTTATCTTAACTTTACTGTTACCCTTGATTATTGCCTTTTGTATTGAGATGTTGGAGGAGCAGGAGATAGTTGTGCCTCGTCTATTATTGCAAAAAATGTAACAATAAACTTCCTCAAATAAAATTTAAAAGAAAGGAAATGGAGATAATAACCTCTGCCTGATACAAGTGTTGAGATTGATTGCAATCGTGGGGAAATGCAGTTCAGTACCAAGCACTTCCATGGTATCTTTATTATGGAAATTCAGTGCCTGACCATTTCACTCCTAAATAGTTATTATAATTAGCTGATGTTTCTTGAACAGAATTCTAAACCTACCTATGGCACTACTCATTTCCTAGTTTGCTTAGCTGTTATCCTTTGTTTTATTATTTTCCACATGACTATAGTACAAAAATGTTTTTATTGAGTATATTCTTCGATCTAAATATCTCCTCTTCTTTCATCTGTTTTGAAAATGGCCTGTTTCCCAGATTCTTTGTCTCCATGGTTTTCCTGTAGTTTGTAAAGATCATCATCAGTACTTTGTCCCTGGAGCTCAACACCAAATCCTAGTTGTGATCTGAACTAAAATGTCGTGTTAGAGACCATTTGATCAAGGCATATTTTTCCAAGAATTTAATCTAAGAATACTTTAGATTTATTAATTGTGATATTACATTTTGTTTCGTTTTGACCTTACAGCCAACTAACACATTCAAATCTTCTTTTCTAGTACTTACCCCTTCTTTTTTACTTGCACATTTCACATTTTAAATGCAAAATGAGGAATTGAACTGCATCACCTTTGAGAATAGTCAATAATAATTTGTAACCCATTTAACACACACAAAAAACAGTCCTTTAAAGTTGATATTCTATGGGCTCAGATCAAGTATATCATGTATTATTTCCTTTGGCAAGTAGGAGGTACTCAATAAATGTTAGAAGCTTCCTTCAGCCATTGAGCACTTAACCTCTAATTTAATGCTTCCCTAATCATTGCCATTGGAAGTCTCACAGGAGGGTGACCCGAATTGTACTCTAATCTCCATGTGGCTAGCCACAATTGACCTATTGAACCTATAGGAAGAAAGTGGCATCCATTCATTAGATAGCTCTAATTTTTTTCCCGGTGGGAAAAAGTATGAAGTCATCGTTCTTGGTCTGTAGTTTGCTTTCAGCTTGAATGCTGAAGGTTGTTTTGCATCTAGTCACTTTAATTATGTAGAGCTTTAAAGTCCTGCTTCACAACACTACTGTTACTCCGACTTAAACTTTTCAAAGCACTTTTAGTAATAATAAACCCTTTTTTTGTTTTCCTCAAAATCAATTAGAAGATCCTCCAGAGTAATGAATTTTCTATGATGCCATATCATTCTAGAAAAATATTAAAAAGGCAGAAGGTCCTTCTCTGAGGACAAGGTAAATAGATATCTAATGGGTTTTGTTAGGCAAAAAATTTGGAGCATTTTTTATCTTCTATAGTACATTGTCCTTTCCAAAAGATCTAAGTCTTAGCTTTGGTATCTGTGTATGTGACCTTATTTGGAAACAGGCTTGTTCAGATATAATTAAGGATGTCAAATGAAATCATCCTGATTTTAGGGTAGGCCCTAAGTCCAAGCGCTGGTGTCCTTGTGAGAGAAAGGAGAGGGAGCTTTGAGCACACAGGGAAAGAATGCCACACGGAGATGAAAGAAGAACGGTGTTTTGTTGCTACAAACCAAGGAACGCTGGGAGCCACCCGAAGCTAGAAGATTCAAGGAAGGAGTCACCTCTAGCCTTTCCAAGGGATTGTGGCCTTTTAACACCTTGTTTTGGACTGCGTTTCCCTAAAAATGTAAGAGAATAAATTGTTGTCGTTTTAAAAGCCACCAAATTTTTGGTAATTTGTGTGGCAAATTTGGTAATTTGTTACTCTAGGAAAGTAATACAGTAGCTCCTCACCGCTCATTTGCAATTTTTTTTTCTGCCATTTTAGCTACCTGTAGACAACTGTGTTCTGAAAATATTAAATGGAAAATTCCAGAAATAAACAATTTGTAAGTTTTGAATTGCAGGAGTTCTGAGTTGCAGGATGGAATCCCATGCATTCTGCTGCATCCTACCCCAAATCAATCATCATTTTGTCCAGCATCTCCACGCTGTACCTAGTCTCTGCCCATCGGTCACTCAGTAGTTGTTGCTTCAGTTGTGAGACACCACTATTGCAGTATCCCAGTGCTTGTGTTCAAATAGCTTTTATTTTACTTAATAATAGCCATAAAGTGCAACAGTAATGGTGCTGGCAATTTGGATATGCCAGAGAGAAGCCACAAAGTGTGTCCTTTATGTAAAAAGGTGAAAGTTCTTAACTTAATAAGGAAAGAAAAAAAATGTACGCTGAAGTTGTTAAAATCTACAATAAAACAAATCTTCTATCCATGAAATTTTAAAGAAAAAGAAATTTGTGCTAGTCTGATGAGAGACCACATTCACATAATATTCTTATAATTGTTCTATTGTATTGTTCCTATTAATCTCTTACTATGCCTACTTTATAAATTATACACAAAAAAGCATAGTATATATAGGGTTCAAAATTGTCTGAAGTTTCAGCCATCCACCGGGGGTCTTGGCATGTAACTCTTGCAGATAAAGGGGAACTACTGTACATCTATAGACACTCTTAGTCAGCCAATATGATAAAGGAATAGTATCAACTCTCTGTCTAACTTCTCAGGTCCTACATTTAGCGTTTGTAAAAAATAAAAAGGGGGGGGTGAGTGGGTAATCTATCATTGTAGGGCAGTTTACCTTGTTATCCAACCATACTGAAAGTGTCTTTCATTTTTATATTTTATTCTTTTATTTCATAGGAGTTTAGTGAACAATTCATTACTATACACACACAAAACCCTGCTGCAAGGGAGTTTATATTCTAGGTGAGGGTAGATGGAAAATAAATAGCAAATTATGGGGTATAATCAGCAGAGTAAGGAAAATGAGATTGTATGGAGGGAGGTGATTATAAATAAAATAGCAGAGACTTGAATGAAATGGCATTTGAAAAAAGTCTAGAAGGAGGTGAGTGCGTACAACACGATTTTACATGAGGCAGAATAATTCTGGTCAGAGGGAACAGCCAGTGCAAAGACTCTGAGTTGGGAGCATGCTCAATGTATTTAAGAAACAGAATGATGAAGTGGAGGAAATCAAAGGACTACAGCTACTTCACACTAAGCAAATCCATTACCATTGGAGGGTTTTCAAGACAAGAGTGATGTGATCTGATTCATGCTAAAAACAGGTGTTTTTAAACATTTTTGTGCCATGAATTCCTTTGATGAAGCATATGGACTTTTCAGATGAATGTTTTAACGTTCATAACATTAAATGTGTAGAGAATACAAAGTAAACCACATCACAACTTGGTGATAGAGTAGAATATGTGATTCACAAAAAAATCTAGCAGTGTGTGCATTAAACACTGTAATTTTGAAATAATCATAGGTGCAAATGATATTTCAAAATATCTATGGCAACTTCAATGTGATATAAAAATACCTGTAATTTATTTTAGTGACAAAACATAGATATTATTAATATTACTGTGAGTTGCCACCTATATTCATAATCAATGAAACCTTTTTGAATTCTCTCCAGATAAATAACCATTGGTTTATATGCATGTTGTAGTGAATCAAGAATAAAAGCAGAAACACTAATAATCCATGTATCATATTATTTATTTTTTTATTGATTTCAGAGGGTAGAGAGAGAGAGAGAAACATCAATGATGAGAGAGAATCATTGATTGGCTGCCTCCTGTGTGGCCCCTACTGGGAATCAAGCCCACAACCTGGGCATGTGCCCTTGACTGGAATCAAGCCTGGGATCCTTCAGTCCACAGGCTGATGCTCTATCCACTGAGCCAAACCAGCTAGGGCCATGTATCATATGATTTAATTCAGACTTCGTTTTGTCACAGAAATAGAGATTTTTATGATATTGTGGCTATTTCAATATGTAACTGCAAACCTCCTGTGGCTTTAATGTTTAAATTAGGAATGAGAGAAAGCAGTTGTTTTAGTTTCTATAGAACTTCTGTCTCTCATATTAAGCCTGATAATTATAGATACAAATATAAAGTAAGATTTTGTTCCCCAATAAGCCATAATGTAAATGTATCCATATCTATCATTTCTAACTACTTTTATCCCCTATATGTTGTATGTTTCAATGAATAATCAATTATTCCATGTTCAAGTGATGTATGCTAAAGATGGCTCCATTTAACCCTAGAGCATAATTATTTGGGAGATAAACACACACACACACACACACACACACACACACACACGTTGTTTTTCCCAACTTATGACACACATTTAAAGAAAATCTAAATAGAAAAAGTAACTCAATTTAAATACTGTCAATAACCCTACTTGTGTTACATTATTTCAGTTATAATCCAAGCCTAATATAATTTAGTTTTCAAAAGGAACTATACTACTGAATCTTTCTCCTTAAGTGTAAAAGAAGAAAAAAAAAACCCTCATAAAACTTCAACAAATATTGTTTAACTTTAAATACCTTACTCTCACATAGGTCTCATTTTAGGTGGAAAGTGAACGTAACCCTGGATCTTAAACCAAAGAAAGTTTTGGGTTAACTTTCAATGTGCCTTGGTCAGATCACTAAGGAGTAAAGGGATGCCCAGCCTGGCTCAGTGGTTGAGCTTTGACCTATGAACCCGGAGGTTGCAGACTCCTTCCCTAATGTGGGGTGTGCAGGAGGCAGCCAATCAATGACTCTCTCTCATCATTGATGTTTCTATCTCTCTCTCTCTTCCTCTCTGAAATAAATAAAAATATATTAAAAATAAAAGCAAAGGGATCTATTTTTGAAATTTCATAATATAATTAATAATCCAAATATAATTTTAGTCACCTAATTACCTATAAGCAACATAATTTTATACACCTCATTCAAATGGTTCGCTCTTTCAGAATGTGCTAGAACACACTGCCTCTTATACTTTACATTATGACCCTGTACAATTCAGTACATATACCGCACACCCACACATGTTCACAAAAACATATGAAAAGTATATTCACTTGATTGTGGTTTGTATACTTGCACTGTTGTGTGTGCTAATGCACATTTTAAAACATCTAGATACACCAAAGGCAATATAGCATGTGTGTTTTCTTTTTCATCCACATATTTTTACGGCTTCTGTAATAGGTGTCAACCTAAGCCTTGTCCTTGCCACAGGCTATGAAAGATAGTGCTTTGAAAGTGTTTTTTTTATTTATTTCTTTCTTTTTATTTTAATCCAGTAAGGCATGGTCTGAGGAAGAAGCTGAAGACCCTTCTTTCTTTATGAAAAGTAAGAAACTTCCAAGCAGGATTAAGACACAGTAAAAATAAAAGACCATTATAATTCCTGAGAAAATTCTACATTAAAATTCTGTATCTTTCCATATTTCTATAGATATTCTAAGTAGAACTTGAGATTTAAAAGTTAGGAATATAAGATATGAATCAGCTTAACATTTAAGAACATGCATTATTAAAAAGGTGTTGTTAAAATGTCATATTGTAGGAACTACATTAGCATTGGTTTAAAGGTTAGCCATATTACATGTGTCTTTAGATTCTCAAGAAATCTATAAAATTTAACTATATATGCATATGTGTACATTTCATATCTGCAAGCATATATATTTTATATATACAAGCATATACATACAAATATACACAGAGAGTGACACTATCATTTTATAATAACAGACAGGTATTGGCGTTGCCTAGACAGTAAGTGGATAGAGTGAATGTAGTGATTTTTGTAAATTGCCTCTATAGCCTAAGAATCAAAAAAAAAAATAGGAAAGCTTTTCTACTGCTTTGGCCAAAAGTGTTTCTTTGCCGGATCCATATCCTATTTCTGTTGACCCCTTGAATAGAGTGGCTCAGCTGTTCTTTGCTTTCATGTCTTATCTCATTTCATCTTAACAACTCTATAAAGGCACATATTGTCCTCTCCAGGTTATGGGTGATAAAACCAAGGGATTGAATGACTTCTATAATGGCACAGGGCTCTACTTTCAACCTTGAGAGAGCTTTGATTTCCACAGCATTTTCAGTGTATATCAATGGAAAGTGGGGTTGAGGACTATCTGCATTAGAATCAAATCACTTGGGATTACCTGATTTAAAAAAAAAGCAGACTTCTGATAACTATCTGCATCCTGTCAAATGAGAATCAATGAGAGTGGACACTGGAATTTGCATTTTGTACCACCTAGGTGAATATTTTGCTCAGTAAAAGGCCAAGTTTATGGCTAACAGTACATAAGCCCCAGATCCTAGACTGCTGAGTCATTGCTTGCTTCTCAAAATGTGATCAGTGCACTAACAGCACTGGCATAACCCAAAAGCTTGTGGAAACGAAGAAAAGCAGGCCCCTTCGCTGAGTGTTAACATGATCCCCAGGTGATTCCTGTGCATATTAAAGTGTAAGGATCACTGCCTTAAGACTTTTCCATTATTCACATTATTCTGGTGTTTTCCAAACTCTCATAATAATAATCACCTGGGGGCACTTGTCAATCATAGATGCCCCCGACTTCTCCCTGTATAGTGTTTCTCCAGGTCTGGGGAGGTGTCTGGAATCTGTGTGCTTAAAAAGCACCCCAGGTGATTATTATCATTGGATAAGTTTGAAAAACACCCCTTTTACGATCTCTAATAAAAGTCTCTGGTGAATGTCCTTTGGCTGTTGGAGTACATGGTTGGTGTTTTAGTTATTGATCAGCATTTGCAGCAAAATATCTGTATCTGTGTCGTGGCAACATTATATAGTTATCAGAGAAATTGGGGTGTCCTCTTCCCCACTGGGTGCTGGGGGTGGGGTCCTTGCAATATCTCGAGAAAAAATAATTTTCTGAGACTCACACGGAAGGATGAGTGATTTTTATTTGTGTGGCGTTACATCTCTGTGTTTCTAAAGTCCCGTTCCAGTCATAGAAGAAGTGTAGCTGGGGTTTCAGTAAAGCTAGAAGCAAAACCAGCGTCCAGAGTTTCTGTTCCATGTTGCCGCCAGGGCCAGGTCAGCATCAGGCCAGGTGCAATCCATTTAGTCCCTTGTGTGTGTGCGGGGGGGTCCACATGGCCGTGAGCCATGTGTCTGAATGCAAGGAAGTCAGGTGATTGCACCCCAAGAGACCCAAGAGGAACCAGGAGACACCAAGAGCATAAGAGAGCGTGCTTCTTTAGTCTGGGAGTTAAGTATTCCAAATTTTGTGCCCTTGCAGTGGCCACACCCCTTTGGGCCAATGACCTGTTCCCAGGTGTGACTGACAGACAAATTACCTTACTGACATCCCCCCCAACTTTCCTGGGCATGCATCTGTTCTCTCTGTCTAGTTCCTTCCCTTGCAAAGCTCTGCAGGGAAGAGACCAGTGGCTCCCTGGGAAGTGTTAAGCTTTAGCTTCCTGGTTAAGCTGCCCTATTGACATGCCTATAATACTTGGCCTTCCCTTTGCTTCCTAATTACATTGGTATCAGTATGGGCATGATGAGCACATGGACACAGGAGACAGGTGGCCTGGGTGTGGACATGGCAAAGTTACTTTATTTCTGCATCCTTTAGTTTCCACACTTGTAAAGTGAGGGCAGTAATTATATATGTGCTTCATAGGTTGTTGTGAAGAGGGTGAGTTCTTATGAAAATCTCTGAATACAGTTACTGTTTACCTCCTGTTACTGATACCTTGCCTCCCTCACAAAACCCCTTTATAACTGGGCCATTGATTTTGTATTTGCTTCCTCTCCAAACACTCACCTCAGGGTGTCTCTGCCATCTTTCCTCCCTGAGAGCAAAATTCAGTTTTTTGAGTCTCGATTTCTATGCTCTGAAGTCATTTTCCTCTCTCCTTCCTCTCCTCCCATGTAGTCAAAAAGTGCATGTGTGAAGTTTTCAATATGAAAGTGGTCCTTACGGCTAATTGCAAGCCTGTACCTCCCAGATCAACTGCAGCTGTTCCACCCCTCTCCCAGTCCAGGTGGGTTTTGTGGTCCCCACCTTGTGCCTGAAAGAAACCTCAAAAAAATCAAAGAGATTTGCAAAGAGGCAGTGGGAGAACCAGCCAACTATCGAACAACACTGACATTAGTGATTTTATTTACATTAATAGCCCCGAGGAGACATTTCAGAGGTAGGTTAACGGACAGAAAGATTGTATAAATCCTCCAAAGCCATGCAGAGTAGGTGGATCCTGATTCCAAGGCCAGTTCTATTGGTTTCTGTAGCTAGTGCTTTTTTCTATTACAGTTATGTGGTTTCCATATTTCAAAAAGAAATTGAAGATGTATACAGAATTATGTATTGTACAAAAAACATTTTAGAAAAAAAAAGAAGGAAGGTGATAAATTAAAGAAGTTGTAACAATTTTGAATGCTTACAGTGGGTCTGGCTTTATGAGTTTTACATGTATTAACTCATCGAATCTCTGAAATATTATTCATTATTATTGTAGTCCTCGTTGTAAAGATGATGAAATTAAAGACCAGGGATATTAATTAGATGGCTCAAGGGAACACAGTAAGGACTGGTGCTGGCATTGGAAAGTAGGGAACCCAAATCCAAGTCTGAGTTTTCAACCACTGAACTACACAGCCTTCCCAATTCTGAGCTCCCAAGTGCATTTTTGCTTTAAACAACTGGGCAGCTAGGGACAAAAGAGAATTTTTTAGAAATTGAATTTTTCATTTTTTGCTAAGAATAGATATATTCATTTATCTGTAGAAATATTTTTCTAGGCCCAGCTGGTATGGCTCATTGGTTGAGTGTTGATCTATGAACCAAGAGGTCCCAGTTCCCAGTCAGGGCACATGCCCGGGTTGCCAGCTCTATCCCTGGTAGGAGGAGTGCAGGAGGTAGCTAATCGATATTTCTCTCTCATCGATGTGTCTATCTCTATCCTCTTTCTTCCTCTCTCTGTCTCAAATCGATAAAAACCTTTTTTTGTTAAGAAAAATTTTTCTAGGGTTTCATTTAAGCAAGGATGTTTTTATATGTAACTAGAGGCTCGGTGCACAAATTTGTGCAGCAGTGGGGTCCCTCGGCCTGGCCTGTGGGATTGGGACGAAACCGGCTCTCCTACATCTCTCAAAGGGTCCTGGATTGAGAGAGGGCACAGGCCAGGCCAAGGGACCCCACTGATGCATGATCAGGGCCAGGGAGGAACACAGGAGGTTGGCCAGCCGGGGAGGGACTGAGGGAGGGCTCTAGGGCGTGTCAGGCCCTTCTCGCTCAGTCCCAATTGGCCAGACTCCAGCAGCAAGCTAATCTACCAGTTGACTGTCTGCCCCATGGTGGTCAATGCACATCATAGTGAGCGGTTGAACAGCCTTAGCATATCATTAGCATAGTACGCTTTTATTGGTTGAACAGATGACCGAATGACCGGACACTTAGCATATTAGGCTTTTATTATATAGGATGAACCATTTCCACCTGATTTAATTCTGCTTCCTACCACTCACTACCACTCATCTCCTTTAGATCTCCAAGCTCCTAGACAGTATTGATGGTGTACAGCTATAGTACTGACAGTCAAGGGCAAATATTCTTTAAAACAGTGAAGTATATTTTTAATATTTAAAGGTTGGAGAACACTTCAATTCCTTCAGGTTTAGTTTGAAGAAAGTGGGAGTTGAAACTAAAGGAACTTTGAGTGTTTCATGGAAAGAGTCCCTCCACTCCACACCTCCCAAAAACTGTGTCAACCTTTCCAGTGTTTGCATAGGATGAATCACCACTTTTGGCAAATAGACTTTACAACTTCTTCCTAGCTTTTAAAATAAACACATATGGCTTAGAAGAAGGCTACCTCCAGAAAATTGATCTATACTGGTTACACATTGGTGGGGAATTATTTTAAGAGAAGGTGTGCACATTAGATCATCCTTGGGAATCCAGGAAAAAGCAAAGGGGAAATTATTTGGAAGACATTGTTCTGGTTCTTCATAGTAACCGAATTATCTTCTGGCCCATGAGAATGTTGAAACCCAGCCCGTTTGCATTTTGTTTAATTTTAGCTTTCCTGTTCCCTTACTGTGAGTTTTATAATTTGGATCCAACTAAATTAACTTTATCTGAAAAGCCTGCCTGCTCTACAATGTGGGTAGGGTTAATCATACCCTACTATGCAGCTCGTATTTAGCATGGCTATAAAAGCCAGTTATGTATCTGTTCCTCTTTCATTCTAAATGTGATATTCCTGGAAAGCAGCAACCTTGACTGTTTGTTTGTTTTCAAATCCCCAGTGCCAAGCAGAGGGCTTAACAGTAATGTGATAATTAATATTGGTTGAACAGGTACCTCATCAAATAAATCTGTAAAAACAGTACACCCATTGTTTTCAGTGAGGTAAACACACAGTATCTGTAACTAATGCGCATAAGATAAGAAATAGGGCTGCTGTGACAAGCACATGCTCCATGTCACCTTGGTAGCTCAGCTGTGATCTGTTGTTTTCCTGGCTATTCCGGTTTTGGCTGCACAAAACAAGTTAAGCCCTCACAGCTGGTCATGCTGAACAGGGAACTGGCTTGTCAATTCCAGACACACTGAATAGCACTTGAGACAAAAGGGGAAATCTGGCATGCGCCTCTCCTTCAGGGGAACCTGCGCATGCACTGCTCCATCCACCTTGTGGACGCACCATTGCTTTAATCCATGCCAGTCCATCAGACCTGTACCAAAACATTACATAGAAGCAAGCACATCTGCTGGATTCAGAGCTGAAATGCAAAACTAAATAGAAACCAAGGGAAAAAAAACAGTGCATCTAATCTTAGCATACCATTTTCTGCAAATACATGATCTTTCTGAATTCTCATGTCTCCATTTTATACATGAAAAAAATAAGCTCAGACAGGCATGGCATATGACTTGCCCATGATCACACAGCTAGGAAGTAGCAGAGGTAAAGATTTCATTGCCGATCTTTTTTTATTACAACGAAAAGTGAAGACCCAGAAAAATGTTTCTCATTCAGTTGTCAAATTACACCTGAGAAAGGAGTGATTAAAGAGGACACAAACTTAGAAGAATCACTGAAGTGAATGATAATGGGTACAATAAAGTTGAACCTTCTATTGATATGAGAAACCAAGATGGAAGTGCACAAATTATAACCGCCATTTTTTTTGCATAGAATTTTTCACAAAATGTCATGTTCGCTAATTTCACCCTTACAAAAACTATAAAACATTAATACTCTGCATTTTACAGGTAAGATAAAGGATATACAGAAACCCAAGGCCAAACAGCGCTAGAATCCAGGACTTTCCCACGTGTTGAGTCCAGAATGACATTTTATGCCCAAATTGCAGTTTGTGAGGCTCTCTAATAAAATTATACTAAGTATTTAAAGAAATTAGCTAGTCAAAAGGAGCTACTTTTTCTACAAATTAACCAGGAATTATTTCTGTGTTAAGTGACTTTCCAGCATATTTTTGCCAACCACTTCCTGATTAGGCCAGCTGATGCCCATTCAGTAGACTTTTTGGGGGATAAGATAATCAATCTTGATTAAGGCAGTAAATTGAGACAAAATTGTTCATCTCCCTTTTCCCAAGCAATATTTCTTGTGTTTTTTTTTTCTCTTTTAAGATTTTCTTTTTTCCTCTCTCAGATTTACTCTTCCATTAGTTAGGGTGTGTGTGTGTTTGGTTTAGGATGTTTTCCCTCCTCTGATGGAATGAGGGAGACAGCTGCATTATAATGGAGAGCACATATATCTTAGAGTCAAGTAGATCTAAAAGCACTGTGACAACACTTCAGGGTCATACAATGTTGAACAAAG
Source organism: Myotis brandtii (assembly GCF_000412655.1). Lineage (NCBI taxonomy): Eukaryota > Metazoa > Chordata > Mammalia > Chiroptera > Vespertilionidae > Myotis > Myotis brandtii. The sequence continues at coordinate 2,021,471 of NW_005370297.1, read as the reverse complement.
GATTGCACTTCTCTGAGATACTTTTCTCATTGTATAGAATGACAACAACAATAAAAACATTACAGGGTAGTTGTGAGAAGTAAAATTTCAAGTGCTGTGCCACTTGCATAGAGAAAATACTTAATCATTGGACTTAATGCTATAGATGAAAGAGAGTTGTATATGTTGGCTCTTTAATGTTGAGTCAGTAAATACTTAATTGAAGGTTTGTGACAGGGTGTTCTGACCCTCTTATGGGAAAACGTAATCTGTCCTTAAAGATAAAAGAAAATGATGAACAATCCCTTCCACATCATTCCTTACCCAAAACACTAGATATGTTGACATTATCTTTGAGGAAATAAACTTTTCTTCCATGTTTTTTTTTTCTTCTTCTTGGCATAAGTCATTGTCATATATCAGGAAAGCAGCTGCAAGAATCCTAGGATTTTGACAGTTTGAGGCTGCTTGTCCTTGGTTTTCTTTATCCCTGTCACCATTATTCTCTAAAATAGTCTCCTTGCAACAATGAAAAGAAAATATATATATATTCAGTAGTTTATTTTCCAACTCCTGTTTTCCCCCAGGACTTTCAGAAATTGGACCCTAGAGGCCTGGCTTTATCAACCACAAAGAAAATTGCCATGGAAATACTATCAGACACCATACCACTCAACTGTTTGTCAGGCACCAATAACAGCAGTGAGCATATCCACTTAAATATGACTTGGGTCAAAGAGGATGATCATAATAATAGTTAGGTAGTAAGTCCCTCAATAGAAAATCTCAACTAAAGTTGTTAAGTAAAAGTATTTATATTTGCCCTGGTTTATGTTTCAAACTTCAACAATACTTTCTTCAGAAGGAATTCCTTGAGAATAGTCGGTTCCTAGGATATTTATTTAATGCAATAGGATTTGGTGATTACAATAACACATGTGATTTTATCTTATTTCTTACAACAAAAAACTCAACAAACTTTATTGGGAAAGTTATTTTGTCCCTCAAAATATTTATTAGCCAGACAATTTAACATTAACTGTATCCTTACTTTCTGTCAAATCAGCTCATTATTCTCACCAGCCCTCTTTCTCCATCCCAATGAGAATACAATAATCTTCTCTCAGAAACGTGTTTCCAGAGGCAGGAAATCAAAATGCAATAACAGAAAGGAGTTGCTTGTAGAAAATTTCTTTTTAGCCTCCCTTTTAATTTCTTAAGGGATCAGCTTTCCTGATTTCTTAAAGAATATGGCAATATTTTTATGTTCCCCCTTTGCTTATTTTTCTACTACTTGGCTTTTGATATATCTGAGTCATTCTTAAATCATAAAAATGAAAATACTATTCTAATCCTAGTGGTACTAGAGGTACTGAGATTTTAAAGCTAGTGAACCTGGAAGGCACTCTTCCACAAGTAAGTTGAATACATTAGTCAGGACTAAGTTATGCTGTAGTAACAACAGGAAAAAAAAAACCACACCTCCTAATCATTTAAATAACATCGTTTATTTCTTGCTCATGATACAAGAGCTTTGACATCAAATTTTCACTTCAAGTGACTTTGTGTTAGAGCATTGTGTTTGTTATGTTACGTTATGTTATGTTATGTTATGTTATGTTATTGAAAAATAGGAACCAATCAAATTTTCTGCAAGAATTGGTGGTAGAGGAGAAGCCTTGTTAAAACATTTGTGGTCTATTAAAAGCTTTATTGGAAACGCTATAGAATTATGTTTAATGCAATGGGATAATATCAAGGTTGAGGTTGGGGGAGGGGAAATAGGTTACAAAAAATGTGTTTTTTGTTGTTGTTGTTGTTGTTAAGAATATGTGGTAGACCAAGATTCCTGTTTCTTCTCTGGGCTTTCACTCACTTGTAGTTATTTGTGGCTCTGAGACTTTCTAGTAATATGTGAGTGAAGGTGACATGTGTCATTTCCAGGTCAAGTACAAGATGGAGTGTGAGAGTTTGGTTCCCTTCTCCTGCTGGCAGGACTGCTTAAGACAGTTGCTCACATGAGGGCATCATCAGATGAGGGCCCAAGTCACTTAAGTTTGCTTTCTTTTTTTTTCTTTTCTTTTCTTTTTTTTTTGTATCCTTCATAGAGGCTTCTGACCAACTGGATTGGAGACTTGTGAACTCAGAGTCTTTCAAGATGTGCTATTCTATAGCAGTTTGGATGCACATAACCAGAAATGAAAGTTCCTGAAAGTAAAATTGAATGAACAGCATCAGGTCATGATCCAGGATAATAAGGAAGCTTGGTAGGAGGGCTACTTTGTGCATTTTTTTTAAAAAAAAATCAGGACTTCTAGTGACAGCAACACCACCAGCCACAATCAAAAGTGTAAAGGTAGCCAAGTACTACATTTTTCAGGAGGGTGAGAAAGGGGCCCTTTTACTGGGTCTTATCTCAGACATTCTGAGGTCTCTGAATTACTGCAGAAGGTAACTACTACAAGAAGGTAGTTGACTGTCTGTCAAAATGCTTTAATATACGGTCTATTATCCAATAGTTCTTTTAACTCTCATACATTCACTTTATTTTTCTTAACAAATATTTGCCCATATGAAATGTTGCATGAAAGAAAATTTTGTCTATTTTTTTCCAAAATGAAAAAATATAAATCAATTCTGCAATGAATGGTGGTGTCTTTTGGGAGCTCCTTTAAAAGTTATTAGGGGGTGAAATACATTAAGAAGTTAATGACCTAATATATCGAACCGTGGCATTGAAAGTGAGACCTAACTTCCTTAGGTCATTAAATTCCAACAAAGGTACCATTTTCTTTTCTAACTTCTCTCAATGCCATGTGTCACTGGCTACCATCCAAGGGAAAGATGACCTGTTTCCCTCAATAGTGCACATATCTGTATTCTGTGTCACAAACCCTATCTTTGAAAATAGATGCTTGACTTTCACCACTTATGAGCAAACAATATCTTTGGTTTGATTGTTAAAATGCGCTCCTCGGGTAATTGCCCACCAGCCATTTGCAGATTTATTCTCATATTTCCTCCAGTCCGTTCCCTGTTCTATTATATTTTCCAAACTTCCTATCCCCTTTCTCTTATCTAGGAGAAAAGGAAAGAGCCAGTAGAATACTAGAAGGTAGAAGGAGGGAAGAGGCCAGGGTGTTTCTCTTGTCTCTCTGCCTTGGGCAATGTCCTCACTAGTGCCTGTTTTTTCCGTGACTCCCACTCTCTCCCAGCAAACTTGCTCTTTGTGGTCCCTCCTAGCAGAGCGGCTCTCACCTTGTTTCTAGCTTCTGCTGGTTGGCCATGGTTCATGGCCACCAGGACCTTACTGGAAAAGTCAACACTGAAACATCTTTTCCCCACTTTTAATTTTCATATTAGATGATCAAATGATCTTTCCTGCTCCATGTCTAATTGCTCCATATATTGACATATAAATCTCTCTAAAACTTGACAACTGCTTCCTCTTCAAATGTCCTTATCACTTTCCTCTACGTTCCATTTCACACTTCTATCCCTGCAGTATGGAAGTACTTATAGATGCCACCATATCACTTGTAAGGCCACATGGTTTCTGGTGCTTGACTGGATTGATGCCACATTTTGGCTGCTTCCCTGTGTTGATAGAGTGGCTTTCTGTGCTAGTTGTCCTATAGGACCCAGTGGCTCAGCCTCCCTAATTACCTGAGGTGGACACTCTTGGTGCACCCCCTTGTGGTTTTTGTGCACAGTCTTGTTGTAGTTAAGCCTTGATTGTTGTAGGTATCACTGGGAGGAATTGGTCTTCAGGCCAATTGGCTGTGAGAATCAGCTGTGTCTGCAGTGGGAGAACTTCTGTGCTGGAGACACCCCTCTGGGGCAAGACTTGCTTCAATGGGGCTTTGGTGCTCACTGAGTCTGCCCCCTGAGTGTGTCCTTTATGTTTCCACGGAGCTGCAAACTGGATGGTCCCACTCTGACCTCTCTTAAGTTTGCTTTCTGTTGTGCTGTTTTGGTTATGAAAATATGGACAAGTATTTTAGAAGCTTCTCATGTAAGATAATAATTACGCAACTAGCATGTTAGTAATTCGGATGTCTTTTGATATTACTACTATGACGAACTGATCTCATTGTAGTTATTTTAATAATTTTGGCTGTCATGAGTTGCATAAATTATATTGCATGAGATTTATAATTGTCACATACCAGATAAAATCTGTGACTTCTGTGATTATAGCTCTTTATTGTGTGTGTGTGCATGTGTGTATGTGCAGTAAGCTGAAGTAGATATTTTAACGTATTTAGCCATTATATTCTATAATTCCACTTTTATCTAAATTTTTGAGAACACCAAGCAAGAATGTGATAAATTGCCGTGTGGAAGAAGGGTAGACCAGTCCTGCCTCTGCTACAAGCAAGGGTCACCTTCCCTAGGAACTTCATTTGGGAAAAGGAAGAAAAGATCCATTAAAACTCTGTGTGTGTGTGTGTGTGTGTGTGTGTGTGTGTGTGTGTGTGTGTGTGTGTTGGAAAGGGGTGTGGGAGGTGTGGGATCAGGGAGGGACAGTGAACCCTTAGACCTTCGACTTAATGTCTCAGAATGATGCATAGGACAAAAACACAATCATATAACCAGAAAGGGCTCTACGAGTCTACATAGTGTAATTCCCTGCCTCTAATGCAGCACTTGGGTAATTTCCATTTTTCTCCAGATATTTGGAGTGAACTTTTGATACTATTTTTACTAACCCATCGTGCAAGGGTGTTTTTGTTTCTTTACTTATTTTTAATATTTTCTCACCACAATGCTCTGGAAATATTTAGACATATTATAATGCAGTTTAAAGTAAACATCTAATCTAATGGCAATAATTTTGAAGATGTGTGCCCTACATTCTGGATTTAGGCAATAAAATTGTAACCCTCAGGAACTGTATAGATATTTATGAAGAAGCCATTCTAGCTTTACTTAAAAGGACAAGCTATAAAAAGTAACTAAAAGCTTCTGCAGATATTAGTGCTGGGTAAGTGAAAATTATTTGAAATCCGTTCAAAGAGGTGTGCTTCTTGTTCGGCCTTTCTCTTCTACCTCAGCTATAATAGGCCTCCATATTCCCTCAGCACTTTGTAATCCTTTTATTATGCCATTTACATGATTGAATTCTAATTTGATGTGTAATTGCCTTCTAGAGGTCAGGTTCTACTCTTACTCTTAGTACTTGGCACAAAGTGAGTGTTTTGAAAAAAGACTGTTGAAGAAATGCATGAAGAAATGTATGTGCAATTCCTATTTTAATAGGTGTAAAATGTTTGGAGTAAATAATTAGGACAAAATTGATGATTTATTTACTGGTATGAGTTGTCTCTCCTTTATAAGGATTTGACCAGAATATGTCCTATATTTTCTCTGTGATATTTTGTAAGTATAATTTTGAAAACTCTTTTTTTACAAAATAGAAATGTTTCCTTTATCCTTATTTGGAAACACTTACGGAATAAATAGGACATATGCCAAAGTGAATTGGTAACTATTAATAGATGCTATTACGGATACCCCCAGCATCTCTCATGGAAAATACAGGTGGGAATGCCTGAATCTGAAGATAAATTTATACATATGTTCTGGATTCTATTTATATTTTATTAACGTTTTATTAATTATTTTCTTAGTATTAATACATATGATAATAAATTAGCAAAGATTGGTAGTGATGGTGACCTGTTTTGTAGACCTGATTTAATAAGCGTTATAATAATATTTATATTAGTTCTAGGGATCTTAAGTTAATAAGAAGCTTAGTGTTCTTTTATATCAACACTCTCCTAGCAATAATCTAAAGCTTTCTGTATCTGATTTCTGTTTACCATTGTTTTTGCTTTTCTACTCATGAGAAATGTTTCATAAAATTCAGTACCCCAGGCAGCAGAATATATTGAAAAATCTATGACAAATTTTGATAAAATAGCTTGATCCAGTGTGAATTTCAGAAAATAATGAGTATTGTAAAAATAAGCGAGAAAGACTGAGTGAAGATTTTATAAGGCATAAAGAAGCCAACTTGTCATGTAATTAGGCAGGGGAAAACAGCTGATTTAAAATGGCTCCAGAATATAGTGTTATATGCACTTGTATTTATTAAAACAGGAGAGATAAACATTCAATAAATCTATGATTAATTAACACCAAGATGTAAATTACAAAGGTGTTCCTTTTTAGCATATCTATAAAAGTTGGCAGGCATATGACCAGTTAAGTGATGTGGTTTGGCTGCCTTGCCACTGGGGTTTGGCAGTGCTTCTTTAAATATATGTTTCTAAAGATGCCTCTTATAGCAGCTAAAACTATCCCCAGAATGAATTTGCAGTTGTATGCAGACATACTGTGTAGCTTCTATGCTGCAGCAGTGGCTAAGATTTATGATTTTATAGAATGCTTACCGAGTGCACTTGAGGTCATTTTTTTCCAAAGCACAATAAGTTTTCCACTATAAAATTAGCTTTTATTCTCATGTGGTTGCTTTCACCCTTAAAATATACCAAATAGGAGAGAGTACTAGGAGCTGTGCAGAGCATTTATAGTAAGAAGCTGTCTATATGATCTGAAAGGAAGACAAGAAAGGGATCTATCATGGAGGCTGGTGCTTCTATGGTTAAATCCGTGGTTCACCCTCTCAATATTAAGTTGGCTCCTCATATCCAGGGTCACTACTTAAGGTGTTCAGGCTGTGCTCCTTTTAAAGGCATCTAGCAGAAAAGGAAATCTGTGATCCGACCCATGCTCATCGTGCCAGGCAGTGCATCCTGGGATGCTGCTGCACCAGCTATAGGAAGGGACTGTCATATTGCAATTTATCCCTCCAGATTGTCCTTTGGCATTTTATCTGCTTAAGGAGGAGTCTTTTTATGCAAATGTTTCTCATCCCTTTTTTAAACATTGATTTTTTAATTGATTTCAGAGAGGAAGGGAGAGAGAGAAATAGAAACATTAATGATGAGAGAGAATCATTGCTTGGCTGCCTCCTGCACGACCCACTCTGGGAATCAAACTCGCAACCTGGGCACGTGCTCTTACCAGGAATTGAACCGTGACCTGGTTCATTGGTCAATACTCAACCACTGAGCCATGCCAGCTGGGCCACATTCCGATTCTTTACCTTCACCCATTCCAGTTAGAAAATCTACTTATATTTCCTTTGTAGGCTGCTAACACTTCCTCTACATTTTGGGTTTTTTTCTCACTCATGAGTCAACCATGGTCTCTTACATACTCTACTTTCTCAGGCAATGTTACCGGGAAAATTTTTCAATCAGTGTTATTGGAATATAAAAGCCACTTCTGTTTCTACTTTATTAATTGAATTATGGGCAAGTTGCCTAATAAACTTTAGCCTCAGTTTTCTCTTCTACAAAATAAGCAGGATAGTCCCTATATTACAGGGTTATGGGGTAAAGTGAGGTAATTCACCCCAATGAGGAACAGGTGCATGCACTTAGGGGGTGCTCAATAGAGATTCATTCATTTTCCCTCCTGATGGCTACCACACATACTTGTACATATTTATCTAATCTGTTTCTTGCTAGTATTAAAACTGCAAATAATAAACAAGGGGGTCTCAGAGTTCTAAAGACACTGTGAAGTTCTCATTATAATTCTTCAGGCTTCCTGACTTCCTTACAGATAGCCAACAGTGGCCCTGAGGTCACCCTCCTCCTTAACTGTATTAGTGAGTCTCTAGTCCAGTGGTTCCCAAACTTATTTGGCCTACCTCCCACTTTCCAGAAAAAAATATTACTCAGCGCCCTTAATTTTTTTTAAATTTTAATAGCAATTAAACAGAAAGATATATGTATTAATGTTTCTACCTTTTTCGTAAAATATAGTAAAGAAAGGTGTAAATTAGAAACATTGAAGTTTGAAATTATGAAACTATTTATTGAACTCAGAATAGAAAGGTAATACAAAAAAAGTTAAAACAAATGCACCTGTGGCCATCACTGCCCCCCTGGATCGCTGCAGCGCCCACTTTGGGAATCACTGCTCTAGTCCATCAGTGGACTACAATTTGCCTTCCCTACCTAAAGAAATTGAGCACATAGCTCAAGAACATAGACTGCAGATAGACAGCTCAGGTTCACATTCCATTTTTTACTAGCCATCTGACCTTAGGGTAAATATTTAAGCTTTCTGTGTCTACAGATAGCCAACAGTGGCCCTGAGGTCACCCTCCTCTTTAACTGTATTAGTGAGTCTCTAGTCCATCAGTGGACTACCATTTGCATTCCCTACCTAAAGAAATCGAGCACATAGCTCAAGAACATAGACTGCAGATAGATAGCTCAGGTTCACATTCCATTTTTTTACTAGCCAACTGACCTTAGGGTAAATATTTAAGCTTTCTGTGTTTTGGTTTCTTTATCTATGGACTGAGAGTAATGATAATACCTATGCTTTGAGTTGTTATGGATATTAAGTAAAGCACTTAGTGAAATGCAATTCTCACTAAGCAAATTCTCAATTTGATGCTTTTTATGACTTTTTATACCTCATTTCTCAGGAAAACCTATCTGTCCAATGTAGAAATAAATCTAAACTAAGAAATATTTCCCAAAATGCATCCTTCAGAGGTGGAGTTAATAAATAGAGCATTAAAGTTTACACATATACATACCCACACTCAACATACATATAACATTTGAAAAAAGCTGGCTTTAAAAAGTTACACATGTTTGTATCCTACATAAGTTCTCAGATTCTTTAATATGCCTGCGTGCATTAGTAGATTAAGGATCTCAAATTATGTCCTAGACTCATTTACCCACATTACCATTTTTTTCTTATAAATTACTTCTGGTGATGGGTCTTCCAATTTCTCTCTTTTTAATCCTAATTCCACTCATCCTTCTTTTAATAATAAAAAATTGGTAAACTTGGCATCTTTATGACATTACCTGAAAAATTGTCCCAACTCCACAATCTTTTATTATGAAAAAGAGAGGACTTAGCATACTAAGATAGTCAAAGAACTCTAAGGACTGTGAGCCTTGTAACATGGCCTCCATTGAAGCTGCCTCATTTGTTTACAAAAGCCTTTTACATATATATGTTTATTGATTTCAGAGAGGAAGGAAGAGGGAGAGATAAAAATATCAATGATGAGAGAGAATTATTGATCAGCTGCCTGATGCATACACCACAATGGGGATCGAGCCCACAACCTGGGCATGTGCCCTGGCTGGGAATGGAACCATGACCTCCTGGTTCATAGGTCGACGCTCAAACACTGAGCCATGCTGGCCTGGCTACAGAAGTTATAAGCATTATGAAATAATTTATCCAAAGTTTTATTTGATTTTAGAGAGCATGGCCAGAAACCTCAAATAATATGATTTAGTTACAAATTTTACAAAATTAAAAATAACAATAATAAACGTTTAAATAGCTTTTACTATCTACTAAGAGATTAACATATATTAAGTGATTTAATTACTACTAACCCAATTGGAGGTTATTGTCTTAGCCCCATTTTACTGATGAGAAAACTGAGGCACAGAGAAATTAGCTGAAGTTCACACTTATTTTATGTAGTTGCTCTGGTAGTGGAACCCAGGAACTAAGTCTGATTTTGGATCTCATTCTCTTAACAAGTGTGCTTATTCTGCCTTTCAAAACATAATACTGAAATTAAAAACCATAATTAAAAACAAGCTATGGAAATCAAGAACAAAAGCATTTATTAAGGAAATAATAAACTATAACACTGACTCTATGCATTTATATCACCAAACATAGATGACCACAAAAGAGAATGCACCCATTATTTTAACTTGATGGCATTAGCTATCTATGGAATTTGACTCCTTAACTCTATGTTTTAACCTGAAAAAAATGAGTAAAGATACTATAGAATGAGTGCTTAAAAATAATGAAATGGAAGCTCAATGATCTTTAACCATATGATTAGAATTTAGATTTCAAATCCCAGTAACAACAGTTTACTTCCTGCATGTCTTTGCATAAGTTAATTACTTTTTAAATGTGTGGTTTTCCATCCATAAAGTTGGGATAATAGCTCAGTTCCTGGACACCCTAAGCATTTCAATTTAGAATGTATACCGTGGCTGATGGCGGAAAGCTTCTTAAAGCCGCCAATGTCTTTCTCCTAGAACAGTGGTTCTCCACCGTGGCTGCACATTAGAATCACCTGGGAATTTTTTTAAAATCCTGATTTCTGGGCCTCATCCTCGGGAAATTCTGTTTCTTTGTTACTAATGTTGTGGCCCCACCCCATAACAAAGAAACCGAATTTCCGGAGGATGAGGCCCAGAAATCAGGATTTTAAAAAGATTCCCAGGTGATTCCAATGTGCAGCCAAGGTGGAGAACCACTGATGTAGGGGATGCTTTTCACCACCTTGGTTGTTTTTTAAGAGAGAGAGAGAAAAGAGAATGTCAGATAATCCAAATATCACTGTTTGCCTTAGTAACCTTTGTGTATGTAGATGTTGCCTTACATGGTTGACCAGTACTCAATTCCAGTATTGTGGTCTATAAGAGTTAACATGATTGCCTGGGTGAAATTTCCTCCATTGTTCAGGATGGTGTTAATGCGGTTATATGTTCAGAATGGCCAATTTACAACTCTACTACTTAAGCCTCCTAAACATCCATTGCAGTTCAAGGTCCCTTGGGTGTGGTTGGAAGGGAGAGGGATGTACAGAAGGCATATAAGATGGGATAGATGAGATGACCCCACATGTGTTGACATTAAAAGCATGAGAGACTGGGCACATTGGGAAGATAAGAATCATGCATGACCTTTGTGCTTTAATCCATTCAAATTCAGTGAGGATAGTGGCTATTAAAATGTGTGCCTGCAATTGTGTATACATGTACTTACTAATGTGGGAGAAACAGTTTGATTATGGAAAAATAATGCCTTTATGGTAATCCAGGTACACTTCTGACTAATTATAGGTAATTACCATGCAGCACAACATCTCTGTAAATTTGGTTTTAAAATGTTCCAGATTAACACTTTTATGTTTTATGCATGAGACTAGTAATCTATGCATGTAAGCACAGTTTTCATTCTTGCTCAGATATCATGTTTGTTGTCAGTGCAGTTTTGTATGTAGTGTAGGCATCACTGGCTACTTACCTGTATTGGGATGCAGTGGGTGATCATGCGTAGTGAGGAGGGATAGACTGTATTCATGTCAGCATGGCTGATCTTTGTTTCTTTGATCTTTCATAATGTTGCATCGCAAGTATCAGAGGTAACATTCAGGTATGATGTGGATAAGACATTCATAGTTCTGATGTAAAATATGGAACAATTATAGAATCCTGACAGACATTTTGAGATGCCAGAATAAAATACTGCAATAGTCTATTATGCTCTATCTATGGGAATTTGGACACTTTTACCATATATTTCACTGTGTTTTGCAGATTTAGTGCTGCAAAAAGAAAGGGAATATATCAAGTTAAATCCATTAAAGTGAAAGCATTCCTCTACTAGGTGAAGTGTCAGTGTGAGACTTCACACATGATTTTGTTTAGCACCAGAAAAATGACAGAATATCTCACCTACGCCTGTTTCCTCTTTGTAGATTGTGCATAGTTTTCTATTTTCTTCATTTTTTTATGCTGACACCGTAAAGCTTGCAACTGCACTCTGAGGTATATTATTATTGTAATGAATCTTAAACCAGTGTGTAGGACATTCTGAAGTGTGAGGAGCCTTTATGTGATAATGAAAAACAAATCAGTAATGCTAATATTCTTGCATTTGAAGAAGTCCACGGTTATGAATGCATAAAAACCTGGCACTTAGTGTAAGAGTGAAATAAGGATGAAAGCTTTTCACTGTTGGTTGTCAAAACAATTTTTTAAATTCTCAAGCCTGGAAAATTAGCTTACTGTCATCACAGCAGTCTTTAGCCATGAGAGCCATTATTTTAATTTCTTACTGCAATTCCTGTTGCGAAGTCAGGCTCTGCAAACTCTTATTTTACATAAACCAAACATGATTATAGATATGCTATGTCGCCATACGGCAGCAGTGACTCATGTCAGAGCCAGAAAATGAGATAGCATGTTTTCCTGGACAATTACCCATCCCTGTTTCAGAAAAAAAAAATAAACAGTGTCATTTATTTTTTTCTAATGCTTTTACTTTTGCTATGGTCTCTCAGATGGATTGGTCTATGTCATAAATGGTTATTCATGAAAGAAAAAGCATGAGATTGATTCCCCATGCCTCATCTTGAAGTGATTCTAAGAATTGGGGAAATCATGTCAAATTTATGTTAAGGATCTTCTGTTCTCATTCAATACCCAATGACTCTGCTTTGATTTTACATTTGTAAGAGAGTCAACAATAAAAAAAGAAACCTTTTCAAACAGATTATAAATACTATTGAAACAACGTGTATTCTCAGTGAATAAAACTAAAAAAAATAACCATTATAATACGTCTCTTAGTCGTTGGATTTAATAAGAATATTGTTATACAGAGAAAGATGAAAAAAATTTAATTAGGAAAATGGTAGCAGTGAAATATTAAAACCAAGTCAGCCAATCCTACAATTCTGAAAGCTCTGGAGAAATAGACTTAAAATAAACTTTAAAATTTGCATTTTTATAGAACTTTTGATAAATAAGAATATATATTTTTTAAATCATGGATTATAGATATCTTTGACAATAATATTATGTGACTTAAACCAGAAAATTACTCCAATGATGCTTTCAAAGAAGTATCTGGGGTGGTTGTATAATCAAGATTGGCCTACAGTTCCCTGTCTGGTAGAGGTCCTCAGTCACCTTGACCTTTTCTGAATTCAAAAGCTGCATGGGCAGTGCCTAAAATTGACTCAACAATAATGAAAACAGGCCAGCAGTGTGTCGATTATGATAGACATTTTATTCAGTCACATATGCTGGATTTTGCTTGACACCAGCAAGCCAGTGCTTCTTATGTCAGTGTTTCGCATGAAGCATAGGTGGGTGGTAGACATGGCCATTTCCTTAAGCTCCACTGTCCTATTTACCACTTTGTAAGGAGCTCTGGCAGTATGTCCATTAGATAGTTTGTTCCTTCAGCATTTCTCCAGGGGCAGGCATCGAGTATAGGCCAAATGTATGATCTCATTATAGACCCCAGGTAATGGAGGCTCATACAACCTTCTACTATAATATTACTCTAAGGCCCAGATCATCAGGAGTGATCTTTTAAAGGATCAGTTAATACTTTCTAGTGGGGATAAAAAGGTTAGGCTCTGCTAACCAAATTCTGTTGAGCTTATTTCTTAATGATGATGCTACTTTTGAGTAAGCTGGATGCCTTCCCTGCTTCTCTAGGAAAATGAGATATGTATTCTCTTTTGTGAAGAGGATTTGCATTGATAACCATGCTCTGTAGTGGATTTACTAATAAATGGTCTCTCTATTTATCCCTAGGAAGTCTACAAATTAATTATTTTAAAAATAAATTAATTATTTTGGTACACATCATCTATATTCTAATTGACATGTGGTTGACAATCCCAAATCACAATTGTTTTGAATATTTGAAATAGCTGAAACTATTTGACTGTAAAAATGTATGCTATCAATTAAAAATGAACAAATATTTGGTGTCTATTTCAGGCAAAATATTCACAATCTAATTCGGAAGGTCTACTTCCCATATCCCACTTACAACTCTATTTGTCACTCTCTTTAAAACAATTCCAAAATCAATTTTCAGTACTGAACACTTCACTACTGAATTGGTCAATAGAGGTATACATTTTAAATATAGTACCTAAAATAATTAACTCTTCTCAATGAAACACTTTCAAATAAATTTCCTTTTACTATTGAGACATCCCCATCTTCCCAGAGAGACAAAAAATAATTACGTCTGTTTTACAAAAAAAGAGAAATTTAAAAAAAGGTTCTCACAGACTATGCAGTAATTATAAAGTACCTAAATACCTCCTATAAATACTAAGTTTCAGGTCTATTCTTATATAATTATATGGTTCATGTATTTTTCATAGTTCATTGAGGTTTTCTCATTGAGAAATCAAACTCTCCCGTCTCTTGTTTTATATGCACTAAATATACTTATAATAACAATATATGACAGCAGTTACTAACGTCAGAGAGTAAAATGGATAACATTATTCTCTGGACAGTTCTCTTGCCTTATTTTAGAAAAAAATTACAAAAAAACCCCACCCTTGTTTTTAATTATTTTACTTTTGTGTAAAAAATAAATTATTGTTTAGGATAGGACATGGTGATTATATGATACAACAATAATTTTTATTCCGCTAAGAAAGGAAAATACAATCAATCAAAACATCATTCATTGTAAAACGCTAACCTATTTCAGAGGTGTTAACATGAAAAAATTTTGCATCTTAGAATCAATTAAATCAAATATTATAAAGCGTGCTTTCTAAAATATTTATCATTTACTTCATCAGTGTAGTTCTTTGTGGATGAGTTTTGATGTACATGTATACTTTAATCATTGGACTGCTTGTGAATATTTTGGTACTTTTCCGTAACACTGAAACTTTTTTATAGCAAGAACAAAGAGATGACTAAAACAACCAAAATACGATTTTTAATACCTGTTTCATGGTTTCATTTTCCCAGACAGTTAAAAGATTTATGATTATTTGCCCAGCCGGCATTGCTCAGTGGTTGAGCATTGACCTATGATCCAGGAGGTCACAGTTAGATTCCTATTCAGGGTACATGCCTGGGTTGCGGGCTCAATTTCCAGTGTGGGGCATGCAAGAGGCAGTCGATCAATGATTCTCTCTCATCACTGATGTTTCTATCTCTCTCACCCTCTCCCTTCCTCTCTGAAATCAATAAAAATATTTTTTAAAAAAAGATTTATGATTACAGATTTTGCCTTGAATGACTTAGGTACCTTGTGAATATGCTATTCTAATTCATTCCAAATCTGCTTACATTCTTGCTACTAGAATGAATGAGGGCTTGTGTCTACATAGATTTTGACAGTTTTATAGAATAATCTTAAAATTTTCAAAATTTGTAAAGTGAAAAGCAGTTTTTCAAGAGTGAAATAGCATACAATGAGCTTGAAATCTCTACTGTATTAGGTGCATATTCTCTGTTTCAGTCAAAAGCATGCTTTTGAACTGCCCTTGAATTCCCAAATAAGGCAACTGAGCAATTTTTTACAGTCTTGTAGCTATTGTCCTTCACTCTCAGAATGTGTTGGCATACCCTGTCATGTGAAAAAAGCGATCTAAATAATAGAGTATTTCATCAATCACTTTTAATTTGAAATATTTTTCCAACATCTTTTAGATTGCTTTTTACTTTTGAAGCAGAAGGTCAGTAGCTCACACAGTCAAAAGTATGGTGATTCTGCCCTTGAAGAATCACACCTTACTGAGTTATTTTCCCCCCCGCCTCTTCCGCACTTTTTGTGGTAGACCAAAAATGAGGTCTTTTTATTTCCTTCAAAGTTTGAAAGATATTAAAGACATTCAGCCTCCTTCATCTAATGTCCAGGTGTAAGAATATGTCCCTGAGACACAGATTAAAACACTTCCATGAGTTTTCTTTTCTTGTAAAGCTCTGGCCTCAATTAAAGTTTTTTTTTTTTTAATAAAGAGTAACCGGACTTAGGCAAAAAAATAAAAAATAAAATAAAAAGAGAAATCTCTATATCTCTCAGAGGACACTGTGTTCCCCACAAACCTTGGTCAGAAATCAGAAAACTTGGTTCTAGTCTTGCATATACTACTGGTGTGTGGAACAAAAGTACTCAACAAATATTCATAGAGTACATGGTTTAAATAATAGTTAATGTAGCAGTGGGTACACCAAGCTGTGTTCTCATGTTGCTCATAATGTGGTTGGAGAGGTAGACCATTACAATCCAAAGCGATTAGATGTGGGTTGGAAGGATGAATGCAGAAGAGTCATGAAAATAATTAGAAAAACGCATCTCAAGGAGCATGCAAGTTAAAATATAAAAGGAAAACTAAACCAACCTACTTTAGCCAAGATCATTCTTTTAACACATTCATGGCCTCATAATTACATTTCACTTAATGACAGACATTGCAGGTATAATGGTGGTCCCACAAGATTATAATGAAGTTGAAAATTTCCTATCACCTAGTGATGTCATGGCCCTTGTGGAGCTTGTAACAAGGCTGGAGTTGAGATGGCAAACAGCTTTATTCTGGGTGTGGATGAGACTGACTGACATTAAGCAGCTCCCAGAGGTGGTTCCTGAGGAGTTGACTGATAAGCAGATGTTGGAACTGGAACACAAATACATAGCTGGAGAGGAGGCAAGAGAAAAGGAAACTGCCGGAGAATAAAGAGAGTCCCCAAGAAAATATCAGTGAAGGAGTTAGCAGAAGCTTTTGCAGACCTCATCAAACTTTTAAAAATGTTTGACAACATAGACCCCAACACTGAAAGGTCTCCATTAATAGAACAGAACGTTCATGGTGCATTATCAGCTTATGTGCAAATCTATGATGGAAACCACAACAGGCAAACAAACATGGACATATTTCTGAAAAGAGTGGCACCTTCCCATGAAGAGCCTTAGGCAGGTGCTGCAGGAGGTGTTCCAGAACAAGGCATTGTTACCTTTCCAGAGGATAGCTCCCCGTGTGTTATTGCTCCTGACAACAGAACGTTCATGGTGCATTATCAGCTTATGTGCAAATCTATGATGGAAACCACAACAGGCAAACAAACATGGACATATTTCTGAAAAGAGTGGCACCTTCCCATGAAGAGCCTTAGGCAGGTGCTGCAGGAGGTGTTCCAGAACAAGGCATTGTTACCTTTCCAGAGGATAGCTCCCCGTGTGTTATTGCTCCTGATGAACTTCTAGTGCAGCGGTTCTCAGCCTGTGGGTCGCGACCCCTTTGGGGGTCGAACGACCCTTTCACAGGGGTCACCTAAGACCATCGGAAAACACATATTGAATATATAATTACATATTGTTTTTGTGATTAATCACTACGCTTTAATTATGTTCAATTTGTAACAATGAAAATACATCCTGCATATCAGATATTTACATTACAATTCATAACAGTAGCAAAATTACAGTTATGAAGTAGCAACAAAAATAATTTTATGGTTGGGGGTCACCACAACATGAGGAACTGTATTAAAGGGTCGCGGCATTAGGAAGGTTGAGAACCACTGTTCTAGTGGGACAAGAAGTAAAGGCAGAAGACAGTGGTGTTAATGGTCCTGACCATGTGTAGGCCTAGGCTAATGTGTGTTTGTGTTTTAGATTTTTTTTTAAAAAAAATTTTAAGTATTTTTATTTATTAGAAAAGTTATGGAATATGGGTATAAAAATAATTTTTTGTGAAGTTGTATTATTTTTTTGTTTTAAGGTATGTGTTTTTACAAAAGATCTGAAAAGTTTTTATTTTTTAATTTTAAAGTTTATAAACAGTTACCATAGGCTAAGCTGGTTAACTTATTATGGAAGAAAGAAACATATTTTCTAAACTTAGTGTAGCCTAAGTGAACAGTGTTTATAAATATTGTGCAGTGATGTTCTAGGTTTTCACATACACTCATCACTCACTCACTGACTCACCAAGAGCAGCTTCCAGTCCTGCAAGCTCCATCCATGGCCTACACAGGTGCACCGTTTTTGTTTTTTTTTAATCTTTTATACCATAATTTTACTATACCTTTTCTATATTTATAGATCTGTTTACATACATAGATACTTACCATTTTGTTACAGATTCCTACAGTATTCACCTTAATAGTGTATTGTACATGTTTATAGCCTAGGAGCAATAGGCTACACCGTAGAGCCTAAGGGTGAAGTAGACTATAACATCTAGGTCTGTGTAAGCACCCTCTATGATGTTTACACAATGACAAAATCCCCAAAGGATACATTTCTGAAAGCATATCCCTGCCATGAAGATACACATGACTGTATATGTGAAGTTAGAATTTTGCTCTGTTAAAATCTGAATTCAAAATAATTGGAATGACTTAACTACTAACTTCCCAGTGCTTACTTCTCTGGTAATGGCTCAATGGGAGTGGATGTTATGTCATGTATTATTTTGTACTTTTTAATATTGTCCACTTTTAGCTGAATGTAGGTATACTTATTCACCAAAATCATGGAATCTCAGCATTTTTTTTTTTAACTCATTGACTTCATCATCTTTTATCACTCCATTTTTTTCTAACCCTTTCTGGTGCTTACCCCACCCACCATTATATGTTATGTTACAACTAAAAGTCATTGTATACTAAAAGAATTCAAGCTTATGTTGGCTGTTACAGTGTCAACATGTTTTTTATAGGCTTGGATGCCATACTATTTCAAGACAGAAAAAAATATATATCTCTACTCTATATACAAAATAATGTGTATTATAATATACTAGAGGCCCGGTGCACAAAAATTTGTGCGCTCGGGGCGGAGAGGGGGTCCCTCAGCCCGGCCTGTGCCCTCTCGCAGTCTGGGACCCCTCAGGAGATAATGACCTGCTGGCTTAGGCCTGCTCCCGGGTGGCAGAGGGCAGGCCCAATCCCTAGGTGCAGCCCCTGGTCGGGCTCAGAGCAGGGCCGATTGGGGAGTTGGGGCACCGCTCCCTGTCATGCACAGAGCAGGGCGGATCGGGAGGTTGCGATGCCACCCCCAGTCACGCT
>NW_005370297.1:1997615-2001967 GCF_000412655.1 Myotis brandtii | reverse complement strand
CTGCTGAAAGCAGGTTTCTGGCCTTTGTTTACCTTCTGTATTTGAAACAATGTTGCGGTCCTGCTGGCTGAAGCCCGGCTGACTAAAGCAGGTTTCTGGGGTTTTGTTTAGCTTCTATATTTGTAACATAGTTGCTTAGAGTTGCAGCTGAGAGGCCGGCAAGGCAGGCGGGGAACCTGGCTTCCTCTGTCACTGGAGCAAGCAAGCCTCCCTGTTTGCATCAGCTGCCTGGCTGCCGGCCACCATCTTGGTTGGCAGTTAATTTGTATATCTCACTGATTAGCCAATGGGAAGGGTAGCATAGGTACGGCTAATTACCATGTTTCTCTATTATTAGGTAGGAGATACAATCATAGTTAACCCTACTTTTGTTTTTTAATTGAGGTATAATTCACATAATACGTATCACTAAAATAAAATTCACCATTTTAAAGTATTCAATTCAGTGCCCTTTAGTATATTCACAAGGTTGTGCAACCATCACCATTGTTCAATTCCAGAACATTTCCATACCCCCCCCCACAAAAAAAAATACTCTACCCATTCATAGTTAAACTTTAATGAGGATAGTCTGTGATTAACCAATATGGGGAATACTTTACATATCCTGCATTATTTAATACTAACAACAGTCCAAAAAGGTAGATAGCTAAAATGTTTTCATGCTATACATGAGAAAACTAAATTTAAGAGAGGTCGATTTGTCAGAATTCTGTGATTGTCAGAAATGCTTCACTACTGTCCCCTTGTAGACTTGTGTTAAGTGCACCAGTTCTTTTCCCTTCCTGAAGATGAAACTAACCTAGAGTTACCTTTTGGTATAGAAATAAAGGAAACAAATAAGATATTGGAAATATATCTTCTTTTCTCCATCTTTATCATTCAAACGAGAAAAATATATATGTATGTTGAGTTTTCTAGGAGGATTCTGACTTCAAATGTTTTGTTCTGTCATCTGATCATAAGTCAGAGGATGTGTATTTGAACTTCATATACATGAAAGTCTTCTGTATTTTAGAAATACTTCTGTTAAAAGCATATTCCTTTTTTTTGCACCACAGATGAAAATTCCAATTACATTTTCCTGTGGAAATCTATGGTGCTTAGATATTAAATTGTCCTCCTGGGGCAATGCACTTTAGTAGGTAGAAAGTTCATTTTGTGAATTGTTATGGGGATATAATCTTGTATAGCACTGTTTCTATAACAATAAAAATGACTTACAAATAGCAGGTTTGTAAATAGGTGCTTGTTAGTTATCTAATAAATATTGGCTAGCAAAGTAATAAATGGATTAATATATAAATCACAGTTTGGGAATTGCCTATACTGCCTTAAGAAATTCATCCTAAAGCATTTCAAGCATATTATGACATATTGAAGTACTATATTTGGCTGTACATTGGGAAGAATGTAAACTTTCCAAAAAAAAAAAAGTAGATAATATCTGTAGTCTGCAAAACATTACACTTATGAGAAGTTATATTAAAATCTTAAATTTATAAACTTTTTTATACACTTTAGAAAAGCTACCATGATGCCTCCTACATCCCTAAGCAGTAAATGCTTGTTTGTTTTTCCACTGGTGCCAAGTTCTTATCTCATAATAATTGTTGCAATGCTAAGCAGTCGTTTTCTACTAGTACACTCAGTTACAAAACATTGAATCACTCATTTCTACCTATAAAGCAAGATGAGCCCTTAATTTCCTGTGGGTGTTTTGTGAAGGGATATTTTGGAGAGTTCTCATGGCACTCCGGATGATCAGTTATTAAAATATCAGTCTCTTAGTGTTACCAGATCTCTTCCCTGTCCCTTCTCTGCCTAACAGCCTTTTGCCCAGGTTTGATAGTAGGCTGTAGTTATAGTGATATAATGATATGATGAATAAACTACACTCAAAAGGATCAATATTGAGAACAAACTTTGCCCACATCTTTAATAGATACTGTAAAAAAAGGGGAGGGGGAGTTGCATAATTGGAGCATTTAGTAATGATAGTTGTAACTATTACTTTTATGTAAATTCAAAATTTTAGAGAATTAAAATTCAGTCCTAATGATATCTTTGAGCCACAGTGAAGGTGAGCATTTCCATTTGGGAGAAGGAGTTGAACATAAAATGAGTGTAATTAGTATACGTGTGTGTATAAAGTTTAGTTTTGAAAAAGTGTAACTTTTTGCTAACTCTTAGTGTGCACATTACATTATATTATTCTTTCCTATCCAAGAAGAAATAACTCTAAAACATTTTTACAAACATTGCTTATATTTTGCTTGTAGGCTTGTTTGTTAATTAAAGATATTTTTTCATTAACTTGAAAAAGGCTTTCAGAAGATTAGTTCACATAACAGCAAATGTACCATTGAAGCCTGAATTAAGTTTCAGTCTTTTTGGAGGTCAAAGGCCACAATCTTACTCTCCCCTAAAAATGGAAACTGCTATAAGCTTTTCATTTGCAATAAGATATTTCATCTCAAAGTCAGACCCATTTTACAGGTGGGTAAAGTTATGCACAGGAGCCCATTTAAATTATAAAGAGTGGATCTGAGATTTGAACTCAGACAAGGTAATGGCCAGCCCTCATTGTTTCCCACCTACAGAGTCAGTGCTAAGCACATGGCAGGACTCTGTCGTGTGTGCATGTGTGCACCTCCTAGATTGAAACCACAATTTCAAAGGAACAGATGGGACAAAGTTGTGTTTATTCTTTTGTTTTATTTATCCTAAAGTAGTTACCAGAAAGAGTAGAGCATTCATTGAAGGGCTGCAGCTGAGCATTTCAACATAGAGTATATAGGTGGATATCGGACTTGCACTCTTAATGAATTTAAACTCAGTCCTCACAACCAGCAAGAAGCTCTCTGTCTGCCTGAAATGAAGGCCATAGCATCAGAACTATGTGCCCAAGCTCTGTCCTTGGGAAGGGAAAGATGTGAGCCAAGTCCAGATCTATGGGATCTGAAATGCATCCATTTTCCCTTCGTGACGACAGGCATTAGGTTGAACTACCAGTAGAGAACTGAGCTCCAGAATATGGAGTTTGCTTCGGTGGCCATCAGAATGAGTGAAAAGGAGAGGATGGTTGTAAGTTTCTGCTGCTGACAACTTCAGTGATCCTGTGGGAAACACACTCCCAGATAGTGTAGCACTGATGTTGAATCAGCCACGCGCTATTTTTACACAGAGTCACCTCGTGTCTAAAATTGCAAATGACGCTACAGCTTTTTTTGTTTTACACAAATGATATAGGGAGGCTTTTTAGTATTAGGCATCTCATTTGTCACTATGAAATTCACCTGTTTCTAGTCCTTAGTGAGTGTCAAACCATTTTAAAGTTGTTTTCCAATGATCCTAGCAACTGATTTCTGTGCATTGAGTTGAATCGATCATCTGTGTATCAAATTAGACCACAATAGATTGTTTCCTATGCTGCTGAGATTTTATATTTCAATCCTGTATCCTGGAAACATCATGGCCGTTGTAACCAGATGGGTGAATGCTGCAAAGCAGAGCTGGAGACTATTTGGATTTTGTGAAGCGGAGGCTTTCATATAGTAAAATGGCAATTCATCAGGTTGTTCAGAAATACCTGGGGAGAGCGTTCCAAAATTACTGATGACCTGCAAAGCAACTAGTAACATAGAATTTGTTTACCTACAAATTAGGGGGGCAAGATAATGGCTACCCCTAATTGTGCCCTGCCTAGGGAGTTGTTGCTAAGCACAAAGCATGACTCTGTTGTGTGTGTGTGTCTGTGTCGGGGGGTAGTGGAAGGGTGTGTATGAATGTGTGCACCACTGTTCATTATCAATCTTCACCGCTTTTCTACTCTGTCCCTTGCTTCCTGAGCTTTAGCCCATGATCAGTATCTCATTCCCTCTTCAGCTTGGGTCTCTGATGACTTTTTGTGCTGCATGGAGTCTTTCATTTCTCAACAAAATTGAATGACCAAGAGAAACACTGGCTTTCAATGAAGAACTTGATCTTTTAGTCACAAACTTAAGCTTCTGAAATACCATTGCTATTTTAGGATGCTTCAAATAGTCCCAGCAGTTATAAATAACTCCCCATTGTCCCCACATGAAGAGCATTTTACATTTAAAATTATGTCGGGCAGGTTTACTATGTCAATATTCTTCATAATGTTTCTATCACTTACTCATATTAATCAGAAACGTGAAATTATTTGGTTATATAGGCTCCATTGACTCCAAATGTTTTTAATCTCTTGCCACATCAGTTGATAAAGGCTAGGTGTATTTTGTTAAAATGTGTATATATATACAGAGGCCTGGGTGCACAAAAATTTGTGCACTCGGGGGGGGGGGTCCCCCAGCCCAGCCTGTGCC
>NW_005370297.1:1992291-1995566 GCF_000412655.1 Myotis brandtii | reverse complement strand
TATATATATACTTTTTATATGTTACATAAACATAATTATCAGATGGTACTAATATATTTTATACATTATAATACATGAATGAAAGAATGAAAGAAAAATTCTAATCTTTTACATGTGATTTTTAATGACCAGTCATATGCCAGCCCACCCAACCAGACATATCCCCATACTTTTTATATGTTACATAAACATAATTATCAGATGGTACTAATATATTTTATACATTATAATACCTACACAAATGAATGAAAGAAAAATTCTAATCTTTTACATGTGATTTTTAATGACCAGTCATATGCCAGCCCACCCAACCACACACCCAGACATATCCCTCACTTTGAAAGGCACTGGTATTAATTTCTCCAGACTATTCCAAATTGGGACTATAGTTTAGATCTGTGTACCTTCATGCTGTTGCATTGTGCTGTGTGATTTTATCCAGGAGCGCTGATGCTTTTATTGCATCAGCGCTCCTGATAATCTATGTGTGGTAATGTTTCTGTGAGTTTTATCTATTGTGTTCTAAATATATTGCAATCAATTAAACAATGGCCTGCAAACTACAGTCTCATGGACCAAATTATGTCTACCACTGAATTCTGTAAATAAAGTTTTGTTGTCACATAGCCATGCCCATTTGTTATATAGTGTCTGTGGTTATTTTGACACTACAAGACAGATTTGAGTAGTTGTGACAAACCGTGGGACTCACAAAATGTAAAATATCTATTATCTAGCCTTTTACAGAAAAAGTGTACTTACCGCTAAACTAAATTATAAAGTATCATATCTAGCTAATTATACTTACAAAGAGATCAGTATCAGAATATAACAATACCAATAAGTATTGCTATGGTTATTAATGTAAAATAATATGTGAATGAGTTATAACTCTAGTTTAATGATAAATGAAAATATGATAAGTAAAAGTAGGTTTAATTGTGGTTTTAAATTTTACACTATGTGGCTCTATTTACATTGCATTTTTCTATATTTCCTTCAGTTCCTCTAATAGCATAACAGAGGTACAATTTGGTTTTGCCTATTATTTTATTAAAAGTGTAGTAATAGAATTCCTAGTAAAGTATCTAGCATTATACTAGGCACTGGAGAAACAAAGGTGAAAAAATGTACTTTCTATTTTTTAAACAGGGTGGCTAGACATGGGCAAATCCTTGCTGATATCATCACTGAACTGTTTTTGTCTAAGTATCACAAAATAATACCCAACAAAACTATGGAACATTGTGATTTACAAGTATTTTTACATATATTATATCACTTGATACTTAAAACTTTAGGAGATAGGTTATATGCCTGTTATCATCTGTGTTTTGCAATTTAGGGAATAGAGGCTTAGGAAATTTAAGTAACTCACCCCAAGTCCCATGGCCATTAAGTGATCATAGATGACCTTGAGTCCAGTTCTCTAGATGACTGTAGATTAGTATAACTCTACTGTTGACCTATTCGTAAGGGCTTCTTCATAGCATTATCTCCCATGGTTTAGTAATTTGTATTTTTATTTACATTTTAAATGTCCATTAAAACTCTATGCTATTATTACAGTGTGGTTTGTAAACATCAATTTGCTGAAAAGAATTGGCTCCCTAAAGAGTGTTTAGCTTGGCTTCGAGAAGCAAATGGTTCGGAAGCATAATCTATTCCTACTTACACAGATGTTACGTATTATGTGATGTCCTTTTCAAACAGCCACAAGTGGGAAATCTAATTTGTGTATGTGACAATCTACACAGGCTTTGAGGGCAGCTAAGAAAAATAAGATTAGACACCTTCCTGTAAGGGATTTCTAATTCAATCGGAGACCAAATTTAATCTGATGAAAAATTTAAACTGTTACTATAAGGTGACATATATAAGTGGGTTAGACAGAAGATTATTATAGAAACTCAGAAGAGAACAATGTGTGGTACTTAGAGGGTCAGGGAAGACTTTCAAGCTAGTATGTAATTTACATGGTAAAGAATATTGTCATTAGTAAAGAGGTAGAAAATAGAGGGGAAATATGTTTCAGATGTGTGATTTATTTATAATAGGTTCATAATTTTATTTTTTTAAATCCTCACCTGAGGATATTTTTTCCCATTGATTTTTTAGAAAGAGTGGAAAGGAATGGGTGGAGAGGAAGAGAGAGCGAGAAGGAGGTGAGGAGAGAAACATCAATGTGAGAGGGACACACCAATTGGTTGCCTCCCACATGCACCCCAACTTGAGCCAGGGATTAATTAAACCTGCAACCCAGGAATCAAACCTGTGCAGGCTGATGCTCTAATCATTTAACTCACCGGCCAGGGCTATATAGGTTCATAATTTTAAATAAGAAAGAAAAATGTAGGAGGTTAAAATGATTTAATGTCTAAATCTAAGAGTCTTTGCATGTTATTGTTTTTCCCCCTAAAAAAGGGCTGTCATTATTTAGTTTTCTATTGAATAATCAGTAATGTGAAATTTTACCATGGAGACAATCAAAAAGTATGTGGTGTGTGTGTGTGTGGGTGTGTGTCTGTGTGTGTGCATTGTGTGTGCACACTTGTGTTTGGAGTAGAAAGAGGTAAGCTTTGCTTCCTACTACAGACCCCCTGCTGGAATCTAAGAAACCCTGTCTTAGATAAATAAACATATCATGTCAATCAACTAATCAGTTTTGTCCACCTTACATAAGTATCTAGCCCAGCCAAGTCTCAGGCATTATCTCTGAGATAATTTTGGCCCTATAGTGTCTCAAATGGTCAAACTTAAATTCATATGAATTTTCTTTTTTTGTTGTTGTTAGACATTATATGTAACTTATGACGTGATCCTCCAATAGCTCTAGTTCCCAGTTGACACCATACATAGTTATTCCTGACTGTTTTATTGACTATATTCCCTATGTTGTACATTGTCATGACTATTCTGTAACTGCCAATCTTACTCCTTTGACCTTTTCACCTAGTCCACCTAGCACTCTCCCATCTGGCAACCATCAGTTAAGTTCTCTGTATCTATGAGTTTGTTTCAGTTTCATTCGCTCACTTATTTTGTTTTTTAGATTCCACATGTAAGTGAAATCATATGGTATTTGTCTTTCTGTCTGACTTATTTCTCTTAGCATAATACCATCTAGGTTCATTCATGTTGTTGACAGTGGTAAGAATTCATTCTTTTTGTGGCCGAGTAATATTCCACTGTATATATGTACCACCTCTTCTTTGTCCAATAATCTATCTATGACACTTAGTTTGCTTCCATAAATTGACTATATAACTGACTAA
>NW_005370297.1:1987145-1992264 GCF_000412655.1 Myotis brandtii | reverse complement strand
TAGTACTTGCTGGAAAACCTGATAGTAAATTTGCAGTTGATGAAACTATTTACTGTCGAGTCCTTGTAGCCACAAAAATCAGCAGATCCAGACTTTGCAACATAATGGGTGTATGTACCTTGTCTACTTGAAAACAAAAACTCTTGCATAGGATCATTGTTCATATTATAAACTTCACATCCAGCCCAACTTCGTGCTATCCTCCAGTCACATGTCAAATTTATCAACCCATTTGATAAGTGTGAAGATGATGAGAAACACGTCTAAATCTGTATAAAGTGATCAAATACAATGTTTGCATCCTTTAATAGATATTATTCTGACATCAAATAGTTAATTTTAGAAAAGGAGATTAGTGAAAATTTCTTGGAAGATTGGTGCAATCATGAAATATTGGTTTAATAATGAAGAGGTTTGTTTTGTCTGGAGCCAACATATTTGCAAATGCCGAAACAAGTCAGCCACATGGATTTATTGTTTTGTTTGGTATTTCAAAGAGATATAAAGCTTACATTTGTCCCAATTAAACTTTGCTTTTCTGTAAATCCCTGTGTGATCTAAGTTTATTTTTTTCTAGTTTTTACAAAACACTGGTTAGGATTGCATTAAAGTCTAAAATAATCTGAGAAGTTTGATTAATTAATAAGTACACAGCTATTTCCATGACTAAGGGAAAAAAACTGTATAAAAATGGCTGATTTGGAAATTCTATACAGAACTTTTTAAAAGTCACATGGGAAAGTATTTAGCAATTAAAAATAAAAGTCACTGCCAATGGCATTTCCTTATAACTATGACTCCCATTTTCTTTTCCTTTATGATAATTTTAAAATTGTTAAATAAAAATCACCAATATCTAGGGATGAATTTATTTAATGATATATATTAAATATTGAACAGGTATATAACAGTAGGGTTATTTATAAATTTGAGTTTGTGTTATTTAAAATATTTTTTTAGAAATTTAAGAATCCATATTTCTTTTAAAGGAATATTCAGGAACAATCATATTTATCCTAATACTCTGACCATTACTGAAAGGTGGAAATAGCAAGTTCTTATTTAAGAAATACTCTACTTGAAAGATATGGCTAAACTCTAAAAATAAGAGATGATGGTTGCTAGTTTTTCAATTATTAGTATATCCATTTACTCCAATATTTTTGTAATGTTTTTAGAATAGTCACACTATTAACAGCATGTTTAGCTCACCAGGAAATTAATTTCCAAGATGACAGTTTTGTAATTTTCTACAGTGTACAGTGGTTAATTTTATTCTTTTTCTTTGCCTCCCTCATAAGGAAGGAGACCCCTATAAAGAAAAGAAATGGTGTGATTATCACTTTTTAAAAATATCTATAATGTGTATGATGATAGATTTCATCAGTCATTATGTATTGAGATAGGGCAAAGCCGTTTACATGAGCTAGTCTGTAATTTGTATGTAAAGCATGTCTCCTCAGTGGTTTCAGAGGATAGCTATGAGTGTTCTGCCAGGGACCGGCTAGGAGTTTAAGCAGTTTAAGCTTGTTATCTTTACATTCCCAATTCTTCCCGTTTCTTCTAATGCATCCCTAATTTCTCTGCTCCTCTCCCTTGTGTCATGATTGGATTAAAGTGCGGCTACGACAAGTGGTTTGAATACCAATACCCTTATTGCATGTCCTCTGCATACACAGTGTTAACTTTCGGGTTTAGTCTAATAAAGGAGATACAGCATTTTGTCCTCTGGGAAAATTGCCATTATTTCTATTTCTATTTTGGGTATCGCTGCTCCTGCCTGATTTTCCTTGAACTGTTTTGGAACTCTGTGCCACCAGCTTCATTGGTGATGATTTGTAACAATTTTTTTTTTTAGAGGACATGCTGTCAGGCATTTACAGAAAGCTTCCTTAGCTTATCATTTAAATGTATGCTGCTCCCTGCGCACTTAGGTTTGACGCACCCCATTAGTGGCACTTTCGCCTTCTCTATTTGTGTTTGCTCTCTCCTAACTGCTGCTCTTTTCTGTCACACAGTTCCTTGTTTGTTCTGCCCACCCGTTTGGCAGTGTCATCTGTCAGGATGGGATTATGCACACCAAGCAGGGGAAGAACATTGAGGATTGAATTATCTTCTACGCTCTGAAATTTATTCATAAATTCCCTGACAGTTATTCATAGTAAATGCCTAACTGCGTGCACTTGTCCCTTGGGGATCAGCACAAATACGCCCATTTAGCAGCTGGTTTCAGAATGATTGTGCATGGAATGGGTTTGGAAGGAAGGGTAGCAGTAAAATAGGTTATCTCTTAAGAGAACATCTTAAGATTTGAAACACAAGTAAGATCGGGTGCAAAGGACAAGAATCTGAAAGTTGTCTGCATATGTTTGAGTTCATATCCCTGAATGTGAGGGACACCAACCTTAATTTAATCGAGGCAGATTCGCAAAACGATTAAGACAGAGACAGAGATTTACAGCGGGAATGGATCTTTGCTTTTCACCGATAAAACAACTGAGGGCGAGAGAGAGTGAGGTTGGTGGCAGAGGGCTATATTTAATCTAATATCACATAATTAGCAGCCAGGCCAGCATTCAAATTCAAATCTCCAGCTTGATGAGTGCACTCAGACACGGGGCCACGCAGTGGCATGGTGGGAAAGAGTGATGTGGAACACCAAGGGTGTTCATTCTGAACTGCCTCCTGCCTAGATGATCTGAAAATAAATAAATAAATAAGCAAAAGAGCCCCAGGTTAGCCCCAGGATTTCATTCCTGCCAATGAACATTTGGATTTGAGAGGAGTATTATCATGCATTACCATATCTTTCAGTGCAGTCCCTGTGTATGAGGCCAAGAGCAAATTCGCCATCTGGAAGAGTGAAGCCATCAGAATAGCTACAACGGCATGTCTACCTAGATGAGATCAATCCATATCAGATAGTCAGGCACAATCGTAAGCTGGAAACTCAAGTTCAGAAGCTCTGCCAGTGCCCTTTTTTCTTCCTAGAATTGGCATTTGGAATTGGTTTGGAGGGAAGGGTAGCAGTAAAATAGGTTATCTCTTAAGAGAACATTTTAAGATTTGAAACACATAAGATTGGGTGCAAAGGACAAGAATCTCAAAGATGTCTGCATATGTTTGAATTTCAACTAAACAAACAAAAACACTCATATTGGTGATTAGAAGTTGATTTAAGCTTGATAACTTCAATCAAAGGAAGTTCAGAAAAAGCAGGCAGTGGGTGGAGAGCCTGACAATCATGTCTTATATTTAATGTTGTTAGAGGAAGTATAGGGGAAAATACTAAAACCATCTCTAAAGTATTTTTAAAAATATCAACTGAAAAAGGAAGCAGATATTGTACAAAAGGAAAAAGAAAAACTAGATATAAAGTTCTAGGAGACAAATGTTGACAAAGTAACCAGAAGATAATTATAGAAATTAGAGCTAACTGTGATACAATTTTAACAAGTAGTTAAATAAAGATTAACTCATCATCTGAAAAGTTAAGAAGAGGCTAGATGACCAATAATCTGATTGGGATTTGAAGTGATGTTTTACAGGCTATAGGATTATATCAAAAGGTTCTTTCTAAGATTCAAAACTGTATAAATATTAGTATGAGGTATTTATATTAGTACTAGAGGCCAAGTGCATGAAATTTGTACACTTGAGGGCGTCCCTCAGGCTGGCCTTCGCCCTCTCGCAGTCCAGTAGCCCTCTGGAGATGTCTGACTGACAGGGAGTGGGCCTAAGCCTACAGTCGGACATCCTTAGCCCTGCTGCGGCTTCTGGTTGAGCGGTTCTCCCCCTGTGGGAGCACACTAACCACCAGGGGAAGCTCCTGCATTGAGTGTCTGCCCCCTTGTGGTCAGTGTGCATTATAGCGGTCAGTCATTCTGCTGTTCAGTCAATTTGCATATTAGCCTTTTATTATATAGGATAGGATATTTGGTTGTTTAAATTTATTATTTATGTTTTGGGTGTTTTCTGTATTACTCTAGAGTCATTTATTAAAGGACTTTCTAATATTTTTCAGGGTTCTTTGAATTATTGATCACAGGTATTTCTTTGTGGATAATTCATTCTCATAAAAATTGAGAACTTGCAGCATGGCAAGTATTGTTTATGAGGTATTGAGGAGATACAAAACAAATGAGATTTTGATCCTGTTTACAAGTTGCTTGGAGTCTATAGTGATTCTCAGATTGCAATGTGCTTACATCAGCTATGGATATCAGAATTGCTTTTATAGGAGAAAGGAAAATAAAGTTGAAGTCAGGTTGGTTGTAACATGTGCCAGGCTATCTTCTTAGGCAATGAGAGAACCATTGATGCTGCAACATCTATCCTATAGCAGTGGTCTTAGTATCAAATTGACATTTATATACATATACAGGGTGACATCATGAAATTGAATGGAAATGTAGTGTTTCTGTGCATTCTTGTTTTCTGAAAAGAGCATCCAAACATTCATTGGATTCTCAAAAGTTCCCACAGCTTTAAATACTATTTCTCTGTCAGATTTAGAAGTCCCAGAGATGCAAACTCAGCCAATAGCACCTGAGTAGACAGATACATAAAGACGGCCTAGAATCAAGCCACATTCTTTATTTTTTATTTAGTTTTTCTGGTTTTAGCACTGGCTTTGGGCTGGGATTGAAAAATTGCATGCTATTTTGCCTTGCTGTGGGTATTATTGTTATCTAAATTCTCTCATGCCACCATAGGAACCTGCAGAGATGAGCAAGAAGCCAACTGGCCCCTGGTGTCATCAAACAGTGTGTAAGCAGGCTAGTGAGAGAGGCCAGATACTGTCTAATGCCACAATTCAGTCCAGTAATCATAGGCAGAATTAAGTGGGCCTTTTGAATACCTGTAATTGTGGTGCATGTCTGAAATACCTACACTGGTTCCTAAACACAAAATCTGCAAATTCTGTGACAGCTCACACAAGGTAACATTTTACTCTGGAAGATACTTATTTGATGATTTTAAAGAGGATCATAAGTATCAGAATAGTTTATGTTCACTTTACCCTTTATTAAGCATAACTGAAATTCTCTTTATTCCATTTACAAGCTATGCCACTTCTTAAAAATTCTGTCAGTCCATTAAAATTACAATGCAATTA
>NW_005370297.1:1911805-1987129 GCF_000412655.1 Myotis brandtii | reverse complement strand
TGGTGGTTAATTTGCATATCGTGCTGATTAGCCAATGGGAGGCGTAGCAAAGGTACGGTCAATTACCATGTTTGTCTATTATTAGATAGGATATATATATATATATATAGAGAGAGAGAGAGAGAGAGAGAGAGAGAGGTAATATGCAAATTAGGCCAGGACACCGTAACGGGTCACGACCAGACAGGAGGAGGTTGCATGTGCAGGTGAGGCCCTGAGTGGAGATGGATACAGAGACAGGGGCCGCAACGGACACGGACAGGGACACGGGGGTCGGCCTGAGCCGCCCCACCGCAGCTCGGGGAGGTCCCCCAGAGCCGGAGCAGATACAGACAGGGACATGGGGGCCGGCCCGCAGCCTCTGAGGCTGAGCGCAGGCCCAGAGAGGAAAGGGTGGGCCTGCCCCCAGCCTCTGTGGCTGAGCGCAGGCCCGGAGTAAAACGTTGACAGCAAGTCCTTTCAGTATAATTGGGGCATTAGAGACCCACAGAATGATCATTTCCTTTTCTATGAAACACAAAGAATTATGTATTTAACACATGCAAAATTTTGTTTTGACACAATAAAACAAAAGATCATTTGATTCTTTCCTGGAACACAGAAAAGCACAAATTTGAATCATTGGTGTGGCTTAGGCTAATTTTCCAAATATTATTAATAAAATTCATGTAAGGATCTTCACAGAGCCAAGAATTCTCTCTTTCAGGCCTACATATTCAGTATCTCCAAGGAGGAGGCCTGTTATTCTGTGTTTTGTTTTGTTTTATTTTTTAATATACTCACCAGAGGATATTTTTTCACTGCTTTTTAGAGAGAGTGGACCAGAGGGAGAGGGAGAGGGAAAAGGAGAGGGAGAAGGAAAAAGGAGAGGGAGAGGGAGAAGGAGATGAAGAGATAGAGGGCTTGCTCCTGGCTGAGGGTAGGCCCTCACCAGCCCACCTCTGCGCATGAGCTGCAGAGGAAACACCTTTTCTGACCGCTCATTGGCTAAGCTCCCTGTACGTCACTCGCAGTGTTCTTGGTAACTTGCCTAATAAGAATCCAAGAAGGTGATCTAGGGTTTTTCCACTTCACTCCTAGAGGGAAAAACGAAAGTCTGCTGCTGGAGGGGCTAAGAAATGTCATATCCTGCCCTAGCCAGTTTGGCTCAGTGGATAGAGCCTTGGCCTGCGGACCGCAGGGTCTGGGTTCGATTCTGATCAAGGGCATGTACCTAGGTTGCAGGCTCCTCCCTGGCTGGGGCCCAGGTCAGGGCTCATGCAGGAGGCAGCCAACCACCGTGTCCCTCTCACATAGATGTTTCTCTCTGTCTTTCCCTCTCTCTTGCACACTCTCTAAAAAATCAATGGAAAAATATCCTCAGGTGAAGATGAAAGAAAGAAGAAAGAAAGAAAGAAAGAAAGAAAGAAAGAAAGAAAGAAAGAAAGAAAGAAAGAAAGAAAGGAAGGAAGGAAGGAAGGAAGGAAGGAAGGAAGGGAGGGAGGAAGGGAGGAAGGAAAGAAGGGAGGGAGGAAGAAAGTAAGAAAGAAAGAAATGCAATGTCCTATGAAAGAGACATCTTGAAAATGCCTGTGGAAAGTTGTCATTTTTTCGTGGTGAAGGGACTGGAGTCTGTGTTGATGAAAACATTTTGGTGGCTGCAGCAGCTGGCAGTGGCAGCAGCAGCGGGGTGATGGGGGTCGCCTTCCCCCGATCAGCCAGGTTGCCTCCTGCAGAGGGAGGCCTACTGACGGCTTAGGCCCGAGGGAAATCAGTAGGATATCCCCTTAGGGCTCCCAGACTGTGAGAGGGGGCAGGGTGGACTGAGGGACCCCCCCTCCCCAGTGCACAAATTTTGTGCATCAGGCCTCTAGTATTGTAATAAAATCAGTCACTTGAAAAAAATATTTTTAAAAGTATTTGAACCCAATATAGTGTTTCACTTCTACCTTATTCCAAAAACCTAACACAGAAATGAATGGAGGACAAACCTACTAGATTCTATTAACTAGAAGCTTGTTGAACAATCTAACTCTTGCTAATAGGAAGCTTTTAAATTGCTCAGCTATTGGCAACTGTCAATGATGTGGAAATCTCAGGCTGTGGAAAGCAGGCTGAGGGCTCTTCCCTTAAAGTGGAAAGAGCTCTGGATGCAAAGTCGGAGGAACTGTTCTCCAACCAGCTCACTACCACTCTCCAGGCTGGAGATTTAGCAAGTCACACAGACATTGTGTGACTTGGGTTTTTGTTTGTTTGGTTTTGTTTTAACTAAAGTGCATACTTATTTTGATTTCTTTAATTTTTTTTAATTGTCTTTTCTTTGTTCCATGATTCCGTCCAGGAGACCACATTTGGTTGTCATGTCCCCTAGGCTGTGACAGTTCTTCAGATGTCTTTGTTTTTAATGCCCTTTGTAGTTTTGATGTCAAGTATTTTGTAAAAATCCCTCAATTGGTGTTTGCCTAATGGTTAGACTGCGGTCATGGATTTGGGAAGGAAGATCACAGCAGTTAAGGACCATTTTTATCAAATCATATCAAGGGTACATGCCATCAACATGAATTATAACTGTTGATGTTCATCTTAATCACCTGGCTGAGGGAGTGTATCTCAGGCTTCTCCACTGTGAAGTTACTCCTTTCTCCTTTATTAAGACTATACTCTGCAAGGATGTACCACCCTCACCGAAGGAGTGGGAAGCTGTGCTCGATCACCTTGAGAGTGGACTATCTAGATAAATTATTTATAATTCTTCTGCTGAGAAATTTCTCTCTTCCCTTATTAATTAATTTGGTTAATGTTAGTTAAAATATTTATTTATTCAGCTAATAATTTATTTAAAACAATGTGGGCTCGTGGATACTTATTTTGTAGTTCAAACTGTTCCACCATGGGCTTTTGAAGTTCTTTAGTTGGCTCCTGTGTTCCTTTGGCATAGCTCCATCATTGTGGATTTTGTGTTTGTTTGTTTGTTTGTTGTTTGTTTTGAACACTTCCTTTTTGGCACTAAACATGCTCTCAGCTCACCTTTTCTATATGCTAGGCCAGTTTTATAATCATTAATTTCTCTAAGGAGCCAGGGTTCATTTCACTAAAGGATGGTATTTGAAACAGAGTTAGGTGCTAGATGTGCTTGTGCTAAATATTTTATAAGTATTTATCTGTATCTATATTAAAGTAACATGAATTCATGTGGGTGTCTCTACTTCTAATATTTTACCACATGGATCATTATAGCCTCTTGCCCTAACTTATCTATTAAGTTCGATCTCAGTATTGAGAAATCTGGCTGCCACATTCTCCGTTCAGTTAATTAATTACTCAATTCCAGTAGACAAGTATTGTGGTGTCTCAATTGCTAACCCATACCCATGTGGGAAACAACTTTATCAGTTATAGTACAGTGATTATATGCAGTTCCTTTTGGTTTCAGTCTTAGAGACTACTCTCATTTGCAAAGTTACTTAAGTAACTTAATCACGTTTTCCACCACACACACTTCCTCCAACTTTTCTATTGTAGTTCAATTCTTTTTCAGAGTCTGCACTCCATCATATACATCTATATCTATATCTATATCTATATCTATATCTATATCTATATCTATATCTATCTATCATCTATCATCTTTATCTATATCTATCCATAGCTATGGTAGAAACTGGCCAGCACAAGAAAGTTATTAGCAAAAGAAAAGAAAGGCTTGTTTCAAGCCATGTTACCTTCCCTTAGGGAAGGCAGGTATGTTTTCAGGCAAATTGCCTCAGCCTCCTTAGAGGGATGGAGAGGACTCAAGAGACAGATGATCTCATTGAAACTGACCAGAAAATTACAGACTGACCAAGGGGCGGGGGTGGGAGGCAGGAAGGGGCAGGCTAGAAGGAGTCAAGGGAGGAAGAAAGGGGACATATATAACACTTTCAATAATAAAGATTTTCTTAAAAAAATAAAAGATTATATTCCTAGAGAAGACTGAAAATGTAATTGGGTCAAAAATTAAGTCTAGGTTTGTTGCCATGGGCTTTAGCATAAGTGACTCCGTTTGGGGCCTCGGTTTTCTCTTGAACAGATTCAATTCTTGATTTCAGTTCAGGAATTGGCATTTGAATAAGAATCTGTGGGACATATTTTGAATGCTATCTATTGTGTACTGAATTGTGTTCCCCTCAAATTCATATGTTAACCCTAACTGCCAATGGTAACAGACTGTAGTTGGAGACAGAGCTTTTAAGGAGGTAATTAAGTTTAAATCGTTAAACTTAATTTAAATCAGTGGAGTGTCCTCTATGTCCTCACCGGTTGCTGATGGAAGTGGGATTCTTGGGGTGCCAAAGGAAGAAGAATTTACTGAGGCCCCCACGAGAGAATGAGGTTTTGTGGAAAGAGCTTTATCGATGATGTAACATTAAGGGAGTTTCCGTCCAAGGTCCCACCTCTCCCCATCCCGCCATGGAAAAGGCCCCCTTCTGACTTACTCGGAGCTCGAATTAATGCCGCTGCCCAGAGTCTTCGCTCCATATTCAAGTCCAGTCCAGTTCAGCCTCTGGCTAGCTTAGCTTCCATCCCCAGCTGCAGTCCACTGTGTGTGGGGTCCACAGGGCCATGGGCCTTACAGTTTTTAGGGCCACATGGCAGACTACTGCAGGAGGCAAGTGCAAGAAAGCAGGAGGGAAGCAAGAAGAACAAGAGACAAAATTCTTTGTTTGGGAGATTTTAACTAGGAGCTTAACCAATGAATCCTTCAGGATTTCACAGGCTTGAAGTGGCCACCCTCTGAGCCAATCCATGGTTCCTCAGGCTGGACTTACAGGCAAGCACTTTCTCTACGTCACTCCACCTTCTCTGTGCATGTGTCCATCTCCCTTCCCCCAGTGATTTGAATAGACCGATGGTTCCCTGGGGAGTGTAAAGTTGAAGCTTCCTGGTGAAGCTGCCCAGATAAGCATGCTTATAGTGTCTGGCCTTCCCTTTGCTTTATTCCTATTATCAATATTAATCTGTTACAATGGTAAGAATATGAGGTTATAATGGTAGTGGCCCAATTCAATAGAACTGATGTCATTAGAAGAGGCAGACACCAGGGGTGCATGTTCACTGAGAAAAGGCCACGTGAGAGTGATGAAAAGGCAGCCATCTATAAACTGAGAGGTCACAGGAGAAACCAAACCTGCTAACACCCTGATCTTTAATTTCCAACCTCCAGATCTATGATAAAATAAATATGTTAAGTTACCCACACCGTGGTACTTTGTTAGGGCAGCACTAACAAAGGAATATAGTATCCTAGAACATCACTTATGCTATGTGTCTATTATATGCTAGCTATTTTTTAAAAGTATATTTTTATTGATTTCAGAGAGGAAGGGAGAGAGAGATAGAAACATCAATGATGAGAGAGAATCATTGATTGGTTGCCTCCTACTGGGGATTGAGCCTGCAACCCAGGCATGTGCCCTTGACCAGAATCAAACCTGGGACCCTTCAGTCCACAGACCAACACTCTATCCACTGAGCCAAACGAGGTAGGGCTATGCTAGCTAGTTTTATATAAGTGTGCTGAGCATTAAATGCACAGGATTCCTTCCTTTACAGAACACAAATTTTAGTGGACATTAATTATTTAAAAATAGAAAAAAATTGAATTCAATAAGATACAGAAACATCTCAACTTGTTTATTTCTCAAAAGGTGTCATAATTGTCAAGAGTTCTGTTTTTTGTTTTGTTTTTTAATTACAGTTTCATTGGAGAAGTAATACACATACATACATTTATACCCACATGTATATGTATATATAAAACAGAGAATAAGAGAGTAAAGCCTTACTTATAGTTTTAATTCTACTCATATTAGGTTTTTTTGTTTTTTTTAAAATATATTTTATTGACTTTTTACAGAGAGGAAGGGAGAGGGATAGAGAGTTAGAAACATCAATGAGAGAGAAACATCGATCAGCTGCCTCCTGCACACTCCCTACTGGGTATGTGCCCGCAACCAAGGTATATGCCCTTGGCCAGAATCAAACCTGGAACCCTTAAGACCGCAGGCCAATGCTCTATCCACTGAGCCAAACCGGTTAGGGCTCATATTAGGTTTTTTTACATTCAATATTATTTTGTACTAGAGGCCTGGTGCACGAGATTCGTGTACTCAGGGGGGTCCCTCAGCCTGGCCTGTGCCCTCTCGCAGTCTGGGAGCCCTTGGCAGATGTCCGACTGCCCGCTTAGGCCTGCTCCCCACGGGCCTAAGCCATCAGTGGAACATTCTTAGCGCTGCTGTGGAGGCAGGAGAGGCTCCCCCCACCGCCACTGTGCTCGCCAGCTGTGAGCCCGGCTTCTGGCTGAGTGGCGCTCCCCCTGTGAGAGTGCACTGACCACCAGGGGGCAGCTCCTGTGTTGAGCGTCTGCCCCCTGGCTTTCAGTCCCCATCATAGGGACTGGTTGTTCTGCTGTTTGGTCAATTTGCACATTAGCCTTTTATTATATAGGATTAGTTTCAGATGTTTAGCATAGTGTTTCGACAGTCATGTACTTTACAGAGTGGTCCCCCTGATATTTCAAGTACCCACCTTGCACCACACATAATTATTACCATATCATTGACTATATTCCCTATGCTATAATTTACATCTCTGTGACTGTTCTGTAACTACTAATCTGTACTTCATAATCCCTTCACCTTTTTTACCCAGCCCCCCAGCCACCACCACTCTCAGTCAACCATCAGTCTCCTCTGTATCTATGAGTCTGTTTATATTTTGTTTGTTTATTTTGATTTTATATTCCATATGTAAGTGAAATCATAAGGTATTTTTTTTATCTGTCTGACGTTATATTTAGCATAACACAGGGGTATGGTTTTTGATTCGTGATTATCTCTGGGTCATACATCCCCCCAAAAAACAAAAACAAAAAATAGGAGTTAATTTCTCTTGGAAATACCACTACTTTTTAATTGTGGTGTTTTATTTTTTTTTTAATTAGGAACTTGGAATCATCTTTTATTGGGGTCAAAAGCAAAGTCCTAGTGGATGATTACTTTGGGTGCTAATCCAAACACCTAGTCAAATGCCAGGCTTGCACACAGGTCTGAATATCTGCATCTGGTTCATTCTCTCAAGAGAAATCCTGGAAGCAGTTCTACCATTTACAACTGACACATGGTCAGGGAGTTTGGAATTGGTACATGGAGGAGAAAACCCAATTCCAATAGGGAGTCTGGCAAAATATCGCATCACAAACCAGGAAGGAGCTAATGTTCACAGCATGATTCCTGCAGGTGCTCACACTCCCAGCATTGTAACTGAGTCTCAAAAAGGGAGCGTCTTTTTGTTTGCACTGTATTGGTGACAAGCCTCACGGGTCTTGCTGTCTTCTCAGGTCGACCTGAGGCTCTTCCTACTGTATTCTATTCAGAAGGTCAGGGCAGATGTCTTATCTCTCATTTCTGCCAGATAGATGGAAGTTGTACAGAATCCAAAGGGTTAGACAGAAAACAATGAAAGCCATTTTGTGAAGAGATGAGGGTCTAAACTCGGGATGATAGAACAAAACCAAGCTGCCAAATCCTAATGGCTGAAGGGGTATCGGCAGCCAAAACAGGACAAAATGCAACCAAACAAACTGGTTAACATAGTGGAAAGAGGACGAACCGGCAAGAAGCTGGAGACAGACTACAAATGCTCAGTATGTCTTCCCTGTGGATATTCTGGGTCTGTGTAAGTGGTCCAAAAGGCAAAAGTAGCATGTGTGTCAAACAAAAGTGCAAGAAGCGGAGAGGGTGTCTTTGTGCTCATTCTTCTTGGCATTTCATGCTGTTTCCTCTATTAATTTCTTTCCTTCCTTCTTCAATTTGGTAATAGAAGTGCTTGTTCAATCCTAGGGGACTTGATATGCCCAAGGTGAGAAAGTGTATTATCAGTGACATTACTTGGATTGGCGAAATTCCTTTCTAAGTATGGGCCTAAAGTTTCTGAAAAATGTGAAGGAACATGGCTTTGGTGGTTGAACACATAGTCACTGCTGTTGTATTCTTTGAATCTGTAGAGTCTGCATTCTTTCTGATATACTCTCATTATTATGTAGATGAAATTAAATTGTTGGTGTGTGAAAGAGCATGGAGTGCGTGGCAGACTAACTCAAACATGTAGAGAAATCATTAATATCAATTATGCTCTATACCAGTGATGGCGAACCTATGACACGCGTGTCAGAGGTGACACGCGAACTCATTTTTTTGGTTGATTTTTCTTTGTTAAACGGCATTTAAATACATAAAATAAATATCAAAAATATAAGTCTTTGTTTTACTATGGTTGCAAATATCAAAAAATTTCTATATGTGACACGGCACCAGAGTTAAGTTAGGGTTTTTCAAAATGCTGATGCGCCGAGCTCAAAAGGTTCGACATCACTGCTCTATACCTTTAGCATGCTATTATTTATAAAATACTTCATTTTGGATAATCCTTTATGTTACTCACCTACAAGGCAGCTAAGATAGGGGTTACTGTTTCCCTTTTCATGATCATAAAGCCAAGGTTCAGAAGGGTGAATGACTCTCACTACCTTCCCATAGTCAGTCAAGCAGCAAGTGGCAGGTTTGGAACTTAAGTCAGGCCTTTGTTCCTGGTGCACCTGCTCCGGTATCTGATTGCCTTTCTCAGAAAGCAGAAGCAGCTCTGTACATGGGAGGTGTCCTGGAAAGAGTTGCTAATTTCAATGGACCAGTTGAATCCACTTCTGCTTAGCAGAGCTGGAAGACCTAGAACCAAGGGACCTGCCATTATGTCAGAAACATCAATGGAAAAAGTTTGAACTGCGATCCAGTTTGTGTAGGATTTCAGCTAGCGCCAAGTCCTGAGAGCGAATTGTCAGCATCTCTTCACAACTCCTTGTTCAGTAGCTTGAAACTGGTAGCCTAAAATTGGCCATGGTGGGATATTTATATCAGAGAAATAAGCATATGCTAGGTATAATTAGAGCTTTTTCATCGAGATAGATCGTTAAATATTTATTAGCACATTGGGGTGATAAGTACATTATGAGTAATGAGTAATAGAAAAACATGGTTTTTGGAGCAAAAAGAACTTCAGTTTGAATACGGGCTCTACCATGAGACAGTAGAGTGACTTTGGGAGCATTACTTATTTTCTCTGAATCTCCTTCCTACTAACTATAAGCTGCTAATAACCTCCTTGCAGAATTGTAGGATTAATGATCACACATGTAAGTGCTGACATATAAAAGCCAGTTAATTTTAGGTGCTATTATTAGAATTAGTAGAACCTCACTGCTTTTTCCTTTTGTGACAAGTTTCCACATGAGTGATGTTAAAATCATGGTAGCGCTCTGTGGAAGATGTATGACCTTGGAGAAAAGATTTTTTAAAATGGACAAAAATGGTAAAATCTGTTAGGTTCTTTAGAAACAGGTGCCATTATAATTCTAGCTATTTACCGTTACGACACAATACAACAGAGTAAAAAATTCAGCTAAGACGAAGCTGCCTTTGCCAAATTGAAATAACAGGAGGTAAATGGTCCTGCTCTCCTCCAAAGAGTCTGTGGATTTATAAATTGGTTGGAAGCATAGGGTTTTGGTTATTTTGTTTTATACGATTCACAGCACCAAGCACTGCAGTCCTAATTTTATCCCGGGGCATCCATTCAATACTTGCTTGGAGAGAATAGTACCACCAACTGTGTCCTCGTAAGCACAGCCAAATATCCAAGTTTCTTTTTTCTGTTTGGAGAGGAACACACTCTAAAGAGCATCGATGAAGCCTAAGCTACTTTTTTTTCAGGGTGACAACTCTTATATCAAAGCAGTCGTTAAGATTAGGAGCAAGCTTTCCATGAAAAGCATTTTACTCCAACATTCAGGAACTCAAAGACCATGAGACGGTACAAATATTGTGAAAACTTCAAGAATGTACCAGGCAGTAAACAGAGTAGTGGTCAAACCAACAACAATCCAGAAGCAAAAATAAGCACAGGACAATAATGAACAGTGAAACCTGGCTTTTGTTTCGTGGAAATGCAAAGAGGCTTCGCAGCCCTGGGTGTCTCAGCCTTGGGGAAGTTGGAGCCTTTTTGGCCCGTCAGGCACACCGCACTGAAGGGGTGGAAAGGAAACTGCAGTAAGCTAATGCCACACAGTAGGAGGTCCTCCCACCGGGACATGATTTCTTGTTGAAAATAATAGTTTTTGAACTACCCCATTTTCAGCTTATTCCATGAAAAGAGCTTTTAAATGCCAAGCAGTCATAATGAGGAATATAGGTGATCGTGTGTATATTTTTGGAAACCATAATAAAGCATAATTAATGGCTTTGATTAATGAAGTGGTTAAAAGGGTCTCTCCTCAAGAGAAGGTGAAATACAGAACCATGGATCAGGAAGCCTTGGAAATGGTTGTGACATTTGCCCCTGCTTCTTCATGTGCACATGTATAAACACATCTACAGGACACAGGTTTAGGTTCTGAACTGTGAGGTTATGGTGGCAGCCAGTGTGTGTTGTTGTCTCCTTTTTGAAGAGCTGTACCCCAATCGTGGGCTGACTTTCAGAAGGAAAAGTATTCTCAGGTTGGCAAAATGACCAAGAGTCCACTCAATATACCACCCCCTTTACTAGGAAGAAATGTTTCACTTTATGTTCCAAGAGAAATGACACTTCGCGAGAAGATACTAGCATCAGGGAACGTGAATATTTTTGGATGAGGAAATGTAGTTACTTATGTGCAATTTCCAAAATAACACCGTATAAAATTTTGCATTTGCTTTATTTGCATCAAAGGACTGCTACTAAATAAGAAATTGATCTGAAATAGAGACCAGTCATCCCAGATCCATGATGCATTTTTTCTTATTCTGTAATCACGAACAAGTGCTTTTCCCGCAGCTTTTCAGGGAAACCATTATTATTATTATTATTATTTTATTATTATCAGGAAGAAGCAATGGTGGTAAATTTTGGTAAAAAAAACATAGGCTCACTTCGTTGCTTTATATCTTTATTGGATTTTGCAATACTTTTTCCTGCAACTTTTAGCTCTTCCATATATTTCCAGAAAGCAGTGAGGTACTTAAGGTTTGTCTCCATAATTGTAGCAAACTATCCCTTAAAGCAGCGGTTCTCAACCTGTGGGTCGCGACCCCTTGGGCCATCAAACGACCCTTTCATAGGGGTCGCCTAAGACCATCCTGCATATCAGATATTTACATGACGATTCATAACAGTAGCAACATTACAGTTATGAAGTAGCAACGAAAATAATTTTATGGTTGGGTCACAACATGAGGAACTGTATTTAAAGGGCCAGAAGGTTGAGAACCACTGATTTAGGGGCAGAGAATCCCTTGATTGAGCTGTAGTGGCCAGGCTGAGCCAGCAGGGGAGAGTGCAGCCTGGGAGAGCAGCAGGAGGCCGTTGTGAAGTGTATGAAAAGAGATGTGGCCCAAGGTTGGCCCATTTGAGGCTGAGTTCCAGGAAAGGGAAGGTAGGAGGCCTCAGCTGTGACCCTGGGGGCTGGCCCTGGTGACAGAGTCTGGTGTGGAGGCAGCCTGGCTCAGCTCAGCCCTATCAGCTCTTCCCCCATCCTGGGCTCCCATA
This sequence comes from Myotis brandtii, assembly GCF_000412655.1. Taxonomy (NCBI): domain Eukaryota; kingdom Metazoa; phylum Chordata; class Mammalia; order Chiroptera; family Vespertilionidae; genus Myotis; species Myotis brandtii. The sequence continues at coordinate 1,975,537 of NW_005370297.1, read as the reverse complement.
AGGGTGGAGGATGGTATGAGGTCTGGGGCCATGCCAGAGGGCCCAGGAAGGCAGCTAGGACCTCGAAATCACGGCAGCATATTAGGCAGAAGAATTCATTTGGAAATGTACGGAGACAGTGCCGCATTCTAGGGAAGGCACATTATTGTGTATATTTGGAAACATCTTTTTATACCTAATTGGATTTCTCTGGTTCTTAATTAAATGTTACAATTCAAGCCAGCTATTGGCTGCATAAACTCCAAGTTTGAGGGAAGTAATTGTGGAGCTATAATTTCAGTTTAGCATTCGTATTTAGTATGTAGGACACTGGCCTAGAACTTGAAATAGCAGATCAAGCTTTTTGTCTGGTGGTTTTTGTGGACTAACTGCTTAATGTCTTTGAAGCTTGTTTCTTCTTTTAGGAGAGAGAAGGTGTTCAGGAGAATATTAAGACCGAACTTGCTGTGACCTCCTTGGAGAGAGACAAGCCTTTGACGGAAATGAGTTTAAATTCACGGGGAAAACAAAACAAAACAGCAAAACACAGATATCAAGGATAAATACACAGGGTGTCCCCCAAAAATGTATATACACTATGAAAAGGTATTCATTCCAATGGGCTAAATCTGAAAAGAAAGGAACATCAATTGAGCTCTCAGCTGTTAGGTGTGTATACATTTTGGGGGGATACCCTATATTTTTCCCCTCTTCAGAGATAATGAGAGAACAGGAAAGTACTCACACATGTGACTGCTCGCTGGCTCCTGTGTTCTCTCTCTCTCTCTCTCTCTCTCACTCTCTCTCTCCTTATTTATTTAATAATAATATTATCATAGTTTTTGTTATTTTGAGGTTAGTTAGGTTTTGTAATATCTATTATTTAAGTTCATTAAACATTTATTGTACAATTAATTAAGTTTCAAGTACTCAATTTGGCCCAGACCTAAGAGGTTCCTCCTCTCAAAAAACTCACATAGAGAGTTAGTAATAAATATTTAAATAGCTCATTGTTGTACCTTGTGAGAGGCTTCTGGTCAAGATGGCAGCATGGGTAAATGTGGTCCTCGCATCCTCCCACAACCACCTAAAATGCCGCTAGGGGGCGCTCTCACTCCGGGGAGCAGGCCTGTGCCTTTCCCTTCCCCCACTTCTGTCCCCCAGGTGCCTTACTTTGCCCTTCTCTCTCCTAAGCTCCCAGGGCCCTTCTTCTGCCTCTGTAACTTGTTTTCTGAGCCCATGCAGCCCAGCTGGTTCACTTCTACTACCTCTGGAACTTTCTAAGTCATCCAGAGGCCCCCTTACAAATGGAGATGCCCCTTAAAAATGTAAATTTCTCCTACAAAAGAGTAATTTCTGCTTGAATTTTAGAGCTTCTCCTTTGTGTGCTCTCGGAAAGAATCCTTACGTTCAAGAGTCAGATATTGGGGTGGCAAATTCTGGTCCTCCTCACAACTCTATTGCACTTTACTACTCTTTCCTCTGTGATAGATGCTTTAAAGACACAATTAAACCCAATTTGGTATTGACAACTATTATTAAATCGAACATTTGTTTCTTCAAGAATGAGAAATACATTTTTTCTCTCCAGTTGACAGGTTCAGTTTTATAATTTGAGTACCTATGTCAGTGTGAATTTGTTAACACTTTGACAGAAGTGGAGCAGTTGAATTTTGCTGAATTTACACAATTCTTTTCAGTCCTTGACCTTATTACATACAATAACATATCAGGATCCTTGCTTTATTTGCCTGATTGCCTTTACATGGTAGATTCCTATTGCACATTTAACAGAATTTCTCTGCCCTGCAGATAATCTGCAAATGATACTAATGTAGTTGTAGAGACCAAAATATGTTTTAGAATGTAATAAAGAATAAAAACGTATTTTTATTTTTTTAGCAAAAGATGCTGCAGCCCGGAGACACAAATTCAGGTAGCGACCTAAATTGGGTTCCACTGGGGAAGCCACCTTTTATGGCAAAAGTTCCCACCCAGGTGTTAATTAGGTCCATTTTATGCAAATAAAGTATCCAAATTGTGCAGTTTTGATTGGGTGCAGCAGGTCTCAGTCCATTGGTAGAAAGACAAAACCAGGTTTCCCTGCTGTGGTTAACTCAGATGGCATAATCAAGAGGGCATAGTGCAGGAAGCTAAGAGGGTAGTCTGAGGTTCTCCCCAGTGTACAGATTACATGGCCTTTAGCCTCTTGTTATTTAAAAAAAGGTGGCCCTTGTTTGACCATGGGGAGTCTATCTCAGCAGATAAATTCCTTCTTGGCGTTCGTATCAAATGAATCGTTTTTCAGGTCCACAGTTGCTACACTAAAATTTCAGGATACCACCTGGGATCCTATTTCCACAATCATTTCTCAACATACTTATTCTTAGCACATTAAAATGCTCAGATGGTACCTAAAAGGAAAACATTATTTAATCTATCTCATTCCCACATTCTCGCAGAATAGTGATAGTGGAGGTTAATTGGGAGTAAATCTGAGCCAAGGATAGGCTTAAAAATGGGCAATTTGTGTTGAGATGACTCAGAATCCCAAAATGAAAGATTTTTAACCATCCTTAGCTTACAGAGGGAATGTGTGGACTAATCTGTCAGGAAAAATATATATAAAAGACTTTGAAATGAGCAAAACAAAAAAAATATGAAGGGCGACGTAGATTGAGGCATAAACTCAAATAGTGCCCACTTCCCATCCCACAGCAGAAGAGGGGGTCAGGGTTTTTATGGGAAAAGGGAGGAAGGTGATGTAAGCTGAATTAAAGAAGAGTTTATTGGTGCTTGATAATCAGGTAAAAGGATAGGTTTGTACTTCCTTGTTTGGTTAGCAATTTGTCATCAGTAAAGTCCAATTTCATCAATCCTTACAAACAGGATATTCTCATTCCTACTGACTTTTTGGAACGTGGGCAGTTTGGCCCAGTTCGGAAGATGAAGAAAACAAAATGCATAGGGCAGTTCCTCTGAAATGACTCCAATGGCTTCATTTTAATCTGACTCCACTAATTTCATATTTCACACCAATAATCATACAAGTGATCCATAGAGAAGCAGATGGATGTGCTTGATGGAATGCAAGTGATTATCGCCCAGAGATGAAGTAGTCTTACATTATTTGTAAGTTCATTTTGGCATTTTTGATTACCTAGATATCTGTAGTTATCTGAATTCTCCTTTAAACAGGTTATAACATCTTACCACTCTTCTCATTGATAAGTTAAAGAAATGGACACGTGATTATTTAAAATGGGATGAGATTTATGATTTTATCTTTTTGTCAAAAATTCTTTAACAGTGTAACCCATTGGTTCCAAATTCTGGTGTGCATTACAGTCCCCTGGGGGGTGAGGTGCTTGTTCAGACTCAGAGCACTGGGCTCCCTTTCCAGAGGTTCTGAATCAGCATTCCTGGGTGTGGCACAAGAATTTGCATTTCAGCGAGTACCAGGTGATAGTGATACTGCTGGCCCAGAGATTATACTATCGGAACCCCTGGTATGAATGTAGTCGCCTGGCTGACGATGACAGTCCAAAGAAACCTTCATGTTACCTAAGCAGAAAGATAGCCATTCTAAAACCTCATTTGCAGCCCTAAACCATCTTCAGGTCCCTATGTGAGAAAAATGTTTCTAGTCCTTTCATTGTTTTCCCCCTATGACTGGATAAATCAGCCTCTTAAGTCACCTGATATGAGCATTAGAAATAGTGGTGGCTTCTATTAAGTGATGTGATGGGGAACACGAAGGTATCATAAGAGACAATATAAGATTCACTCTAGACCAATTAGGTAGTTAATTACTGTAGTGTGTGAACTTAGCCTTCAAAACAATCTCATTCGGGCTGAGCAAAAAGCTACTACAGACAATAATGAGGTGTGTGTGGTGTCAGAAAGGGAAGACAAAGCCCTTGTTGGAGGAACAGTATAAATGCTGAGCAGTGTAATCTGATATAAACATAAGTGGAACTGTGTTTTCCCTGAACTGTAGTCTTCATTGCATAATAGGTTCTTCCATTCTAATTTCCATGATTCATTTGCTCATTGGAATGTTATATATATTTCCTCTTTTTCCTCCTTTTCTGTTGCAAGATAGGCATTATCCTTCCCTTTTGTGGCTGTAGAATTCACTAGGTATTATCATTGTTAGGCAGGAGAGTAGCAGCGGAGAGTAATTTAAATGAGCAAACATCTTTTTTTCTGTTTAAATCGGAAGGAAAACCTGATACCCCCGAGTGGACACCATATACCTGACCTAAAGATGTGACCATTGTTTTTCTTTGTATTCTCACATTCCATAAAAAAAAAACAAAACTAAAAGCTCTGTCATAGGTATGCTGATAATGGCCAAAACACAGACAGAACTTCCAAATCCTTATAAGTGGCTTTTTAAAAAAGCCTTTTGTGAACCTGTAAAAGATAAGGTAAATTAAATCTAATTTGCATGCAATTTGTCATGTATTTAGAGGTTGATGGCAATTAAGAAGTGTAATTTATTTTTTAACATTGTATTTCTCTTTTATGTACATTAAAAAGTGCATCAATACATTTATATTGTATTCATGAGATTACAATGGTGCACTCTAGTGGACAAACTGAACACTTGAAATTATACATTAAATTTTTGTAAGGCTTCCTGAATTTTATACACATGAACTGACCTGTATTTAATTCAAATAGAAGAAACCCAGTACATTGTACTTTGAGTAATAGAAGACAATGCATTATTTTAAAGGGGAGGGAATTTGTGGATGGGAAAATGTCTGAGACAATTTAGATTTAGAAAGTAGGTTTCGCCCAGAAAGAGGTCGCTGGTTCAATTCCCCATCAGTTCACATGCCCAGGTTGCAGGCTGATCCCCAGGAGGGGGTATGCGGGAGGCAGCTGATCCATGTCTCTCTCCAATACATGTTCCTATTTTTCTCTCTCCCTCTTCCTTCCTCTCTCTCTAAAATCAATAAAGACATACTTTAAAAAAATTTAAAGAAAATAGGTTTTTTTCCCCTCATTCTTTCTCCTTTTCATTTTATTTTAAACAGTAAACCCTGGGTTCAATATTATAAAGAAAATTCAAAGTTGGGACTTAAGCTGTGGGCATAAATGAAATGTGTTATTATCATCACTTTTATGGCCATTTTAGGAGTTTTTCACTTTGATGGAGAAAGCTATTTTTGTAAAGACATTATATAGTGGTACCTGTTCATAGTCATTGAATATAGTTTGTTAGGCAAACACATATCAAAAGCATCTAATATAGGTACTTTATAAAGACTTTTCAACTGGTTGATACTCAACACTTGTATTAGAAGGAGTATAACTATTTGTGTAATACCTTAAACTTCAGTGTTTCCTTTTTCCCTGAGTGCATTGATATTTTGAGTGATATATAATATTTTGATATTAAGATTTGAGGCTCTCTTACTCTGCTATCTAGTAACGATGCATACTTTAACATAAATCTTCTAAAGTAATTTTCATATTACTCATATTCTTTAAAAATAGCTACAGGTGAAGTTTAGTGTACTTTTTAAAATTTCTAACATTATCACAGAGTTATTAACAGATAAAGTATTTTTATGTTTATGTTATATACAAATACACAGTAATTTGTTTATCCTCATATCTAATGTTGTACCCATAGCTAAAGTATTAGAAGAAGAAATATTGGAAAAAGAAAAGACAAGGGTATAATCTTTCCAAATTCTAAGCACTTAAATTCTATAATTCAAAGTAAGATCATACTTCTATGAATAAAACCATTTTTCTTGAATCTTTACCAATTAAAGGAGCTATCAACTAAGAGGTTATTTATTAACGAGAGGCCCAGTGCACAAAAATTTTTTGCACTCGGGGGGTCCCTCAGCCCAGCCTGTGCCCTCTTGCAGTCTGGGACCCCTCAGTGGATGTCCACCTGCTGGCTTAGGCCTGCTCCCTGGGGGACCGGGCCTAAGCTGGCAGTCAGACATTCCTCTGGCAGCCTGGGAGCCCTTGGGGGATGTCCACTTGCCAGCGGGGAACAGGCCTAAGCTGCAGACGGACATCCTTAGCTCTGCTGAGGAGGCGGGAAAGGCTCCCGCCACCACCGCTCTGCTGGCAGCCATCAGCCTGGCTTCTGGCTGAGCAGAGCTCCTCCTGTGGGAGCGCATTGACCACCAGGGGGCAGCTCCTGCATTGAGTGTCTGCCCCCTGGTGGTCAGTGTGTGTCATAGTGACCAGTCATTCCCAGTCATTCTGCTGTTACGGTCAATTTGCATACAGTGGGGCCTTCTGGGTGAGGGGCTGAGGGCCGTTTTCAGGCTGGCCACACCTCCTTTAGGGTGGGGGTCCCCACCTGGGTGCCTGGCCAGCCTGGATGAGGGGCTGATGGCTGTTTGCAGGCTGGTCAAGACCCCAGTGGGGACCCTCACCCCATGGGGGTGTGGCCAGTCTGGGTGAGGGGCTGGGGGCTGTTTTCAGGCTGGCCACACCCCCTTCAGGGTGAGGGGGGTCCCACTGGAATGCCTGAAGGGGGTGTGGCCAGCCTGAAAACAGCCCTCAGCCCCTCACCCAGGCTGGTCAGGCACGCCAGCGGGACCACCCCCACCCTGAAGGGGCTGTGGCTAGCCTGCAAACAGCCATCAGTTCCTCACCCAGGCTGTTTGCAGGCTGGCCAAGCCCCCCAGTAGGGGGCCTTACCCTATGGGGGTGTGGCCAGCCTGGGTGAGAGACTGAGGGCCGTTTTCAGGCTGCCCACAGCCCCTTCATAGTGGGGGAGTCCCACTGGGGTGCCTGGCCAGCCTGGGTGAGGGCCTGATGGCCGTTTTCAGGCTGGTCACACCCCCTGGGGACCGAAGCTCCCAGCCTCTCCTCTTATTCTTTTTCTTCTTTTCTGGGATTTATTTATCTTCTATAATTGAAACTTTGTAGCCTTGAGCAGAGCCCATAGCCAGCCAGGGCAGGCAGGAAGCTTGGTTTCCTCCATCACCGGGGGCAACCCAAGCCTCCTACTCTCTCCAGCTCCGTGGCTGCTGCCAATTTAGTTGGGTTAATTTGCATACTCACTCCTGATTGGCTTGTGGGCGTGGCTTGGCGTGGCTTGAGCATAGCGGAGGGAAGGTTAATTTGAATGTTTCTCTTTTATTATATAGGATAAGAGCTATCCAATAAACATAATACACCCTGAGTGACTTTGTGTATATTGTAAGGAATGGTTAAGATAAACAACTGACTTGTTATAATGGAATTGCCTGATAACTGTTTACACTTTAACCACCTTTTAGTAGAACATGTCGTGTGTTTATATTAAATTTACTTGATGGTTTTCATGCAAATCCTTGAGAAGCCCCATGAACATTCTTCAATATGGACGTTATGAATATCAGCAGGCTGTGGAACATGAGTGTGTAAAGTACATTTCTAATCGAATCCCTTATTCCAGTTCTGGCTAATTTATGAGACTCAGCTGGCCCTTAAAATAATCTTAAATTTAAACTTACTGCTTCAGGATAATACAGAATACTTTTAGGAAGATGATTGAGGCTAAAGGAGTTGCCCCTATTCATTCGCTATGGTCCACTTAGAATTTTGTTACATTCAACTGAGCATGTACATACCTGTCAAAGTAATTAAACTTATTTTACTTTAGTCAGTTATTTATTTTTTGTCTTTAAAGCAGTTATAATACTGAAACAGATAAAAAGAACTACAACCTATTGTGAAACAGAGAACCAGACACTGTGCTAGATACAGTCTCAAACTGTTCTTTCATTTCAAACAACAGGAAAAAAAGGCAACAAAAACTTTGAATATCTACATCCAAAATGAGATGGATAATGGAGTAGCTCACAGACCTAATGAAAGAGGTGCACAGTCAATGCCTGGGAAGTACAGGTGTTGTTAATGTGCAGGAGATGTCACTCTTATAAATGCGTAGACCTCTCCAATGTTCCATCAGAGAACTCAGCCTAAGAATATTTGATCTGAATTCCCAAAGGAAATAAACTGGCCTATATTTGTTCAAATACTAACGATTTACTCAAATCCTTCTGACCCATTTTATAGCAGGAACTATGATATTCCACTTCATGGGAATCACTTAATTCAAAAGGATACTGTGAGCAGGAGGAGAGAAGGGATGTTGAGTAGCTCAAACAATCAAATGCTCATTACATTCTGACTCATCTTCTTAGTACTACTCACATACCCATATACTAAAATTTCATGAGTATGGTCTTGTAACAAATGCAATTATCTTACATATAACGCCCCCTCACCCCCCCCCAAACAAAAACTGACCCTTTCCGAATGAGAACAGACTGAAGTCACATTTTATTTTTACATTTATATCACCAGCATGGGGCATGGGTATACTTCTTCTGAATCATTCTTCTACTTATATTGTAATTTCTTATCGATATTTGCAAGTTGTCAATAATACCCCAAATATTTAGTGAGCAATGGGGATGAGGATTAATTCTTAAATAGCATTGTCCAACCCATAGTCCTATAATGCTAGTTGCATCTATACTATGTACTAGGCATTTATTATTTTTCTAAAATATCTTTTATTTGACATTTATTTTTTTATTATTCCATGAGGTGTTTCATCCCCATTCAGGTTGAGCATGAGAACCAGACAAACAGTAAAAGTACATACCCTTGGCAGATCTATTCAACCCTGGATGAAGAGAACACCCAAATAAGGACAAATGGTGTTGCCTATGTTAGGGAGGAAAATATTATCTCTACTTTTCTAGGTTCTTGGCTGGATCCCCTTGTAATTAAAAACAGATTAACAGGAGAAGTTTTCTTCTAAACAGAAGCAGACCTCCTGCATATATGGGAGATATCCAGGAAACCTGGGTAATACTTTCAATGGCTCAAGCCACCAACTTAAATAAAAGATGTTGGGGGGGGGGCGGCGTGAAGTGGGGAGTGGGGGATGGAGCCAGTTATCCAGAGGAGGCTATCCGGAAAGGCACAGTAAGCAAGGATAAGATTGTTATTCAGATTGAGGTCATCACCTTATCCATTGATAAGACTTTTCAGAGATTTAGTCATTCTCCTCTTCCTGGCATAGAGAGGGATGCACCTTTACAAATGCAGGTTCCCTTTATGAATATAACTGTCCCTTACAAAAGGATAATTTCTTCTTGGTTTTTAGAGATTTTTTCCTTCGTCTGCTATTTCTTAAAAAACAACCAACTCAAGACAATCCTTGTGCCAAAGAGGCATATTACGGAGCAGCAAATTCTATTCCAGTCACCTGCAACAATATCTAGCTTCCTAATAAGATTGTACACCTTTCATTATGATTCACTGTGGATGGAAAATTTAGAAGTCAGCCATGGTTAGAAAGAGTCCATTTTGTTAACCCTTGCATAGACTTGGTATTAAAGACTGTGGGCTGTAAGTAACTGAAAACCAAGACTTGGACAAATTAAATTAATATGTTCTCTTTGAATACTAGAACATTCAAAGGTAAGGTGTATTTGTGTCCCCCCCCCAAAAAAGATATGTTAACGTTCTAACCCCTAGTTCCTCAGAATGTAATGTTATTTGGAAATAGGTTCTTTACAGATGTAGTCAAGTGAAAATGAAATTCTGTTATTGAACTAAAGGGGTTCATTTGCTCGTATGCATCAAAGCCCAGTAGCACACAAACAGGAGTTTGCAGTAAAGAAAGTAAAGGTTTGTTTAAGGAAATGGCACCAAACCCAAAGGCACCAGGTGAACTAGTGCTCTAAAACCTGGCTCTCTGATAGCCCACCCAGGTACAGATTATATATGAGAAAAAGTATTAATCAGGGTGATTAATGGAATTGGAGTTGGGCTCACTGATTGGTTGGGGCCAGGGTAGGGAGAAGTTGATTTGTCTCAAGTCCTGAAGTCAACCATGGCATCATCTTTCTGTCTAGTTTTGGGAGGGTGTGGTTGGTAGGGTTGGTCTGCTTTCTTGGGCCTGGGGCTGTAACACAACTGAGTTCAAGATGTTATCTTTTTTAAATTTTTTTATTGATTAAGTTATTACATATGTGTCCTTATCCCCACGTTACCCCCTGTCCCCCCGACTCATGCCCTCACCCCTCCCCACGTTGTCCGTGTCCATTGGTTAGGCCTATATGCTTGCATATAAGTCCTTTGGTTGATCTCTCCCCCTTACCCCCGCCCTCCCCTACCTTCCCTCCGAGGCCCGACAGTCCAAGCCTTTGACTAACACTTTGCTCCTTTGATCAACAGACCTGAGGCTTTTTTATAAAGACAGTTTTATGTTGACCAGAATCTGAGGTCCCAAGGCTTAATGATTAAGGAAGGGAGTGGAAGAATAGAAAGGAGAAAAGGTCATGTTAAAGAAAAGGAGTTTCTACTGGGTTATAATTATTAGCGTGAGTGCAAATCCAACATGATTGGTGTCTTTATATAAAAGGAAACTTTGACACAGAGACAGATAGACACCCAGATTTGTGAGTAGACATAGGGAAAAGACTACTGTCTACTAGCCAAAACACACCGAGGCTACCAGAATCTGAGAGAAAGGCCTGAAAGAGATCATTCCCAAGGAGCATGGCACTGCCTATGCCTTGATTTGGGGCTTTGGCCTCCAGCAATGTGCTACCATAAGTTCCTATGGGTTTAAGCCATCCATTTATGGTACTTTGTTATGGCAGCCCTAAGAAATGAATACTGGTGGAATCTGCATGTGCATATCCCTAAATTTCTCTTGATTCTGCCATCTTTGGTATAGCAGCTTTGAGTTTAGGCTAGCTACATCATGTCCCCAAGAGCATTGCAGCAAAATTGGGCCTTTCTATCCACAGAAAGGCATGAAGAGAGAAAGCTTCTCAATTGTGGGGAAAAAAGTTGTTTGATTTGGCTGATCATGGGTCACTTTTGGACCAATCCAGTGGCCTTGGGATGCCAGATGATTGGATTAAACCTCAGTTCCTGAATCACTCATCTGTAAACTGGGAAGGAAAGGAAGGGGTTACTATACATATCTTTGCCTAATCAGGATCTAACTCTAGAATTTGAATTGGCATCCCAAATTGCATTAATTTTATGGGGAGGGAGGTCTACCTGAAAAGTCCAGTGTCCTTTCAGGAAAATCATAGAGGATGATTCCATGGTTCTCCTGTATCCTCCATAATTTCTACCATGGTTGGCACTGGAATAGCTGGAAACTATAATTGAAAGCCTCAACTATAGTGGAGTCCTTCTGGTGACCATCCAATTAGATGTAAGTATTTGAGGATTCTAGGATCTCTTTTAAGAAGTTTTGTCAACATATCCTTAATAAATCATTTTTTTCTACGAATCCTTCGATCTTATTCTGTATAAGTCCCTGACCTTGTGCCAATCTTTGTCATTACCTGGGAGCCAATATAGGTCCTGACCTCAGACCCTATCTCTTTGCAAGCAAAGTGGGACATAATGTTTATTGCTCTAAATGCTGCCTGTTGGGAGGATTTTTTTTTCTTTTTCAATGTTCTTAGGACCATGCAAGAGGGCATGTGATCCTTTAGAAGTTCACAGTAGCTGATGCTGATATAAAACACCAATGCTTTTGCTAATGTCTTGCCTTCCTTCCATTCCTTGGTTGGCTTTTCACCTCTTCACCCATTTTGTACCTCTTTTCTGCATTAAGTTACTTCTATTAAGCTGCCTGTCATGCCCTCTGTGTTCCTGACTGGACCCAGACGGATATAGTGTATCCAGTTATTTGTCAAATTTGTAGACAGTGATTGATATCAGTGTAAATGTGCAGATTCCTTATTGTAGGGAGTGGCTCTAGGGTCAAGCCTCAGGCTGACCTGTGGCAGGGCCACAAACAAGTCCCAGCCTGGAGGGCAGAGCTCTCCTAGCATAATTAAGCCTGACTTGTAGCCCTTCCTAATTCCTTTCTAAGGAGCTAATGGGCTGTGGGAGGTGCAGCAAGTGTTGCCAAAACAAGAACATTTGTATACATGTTAATCTACCCTTGTTTTAATCAGACTGTAAAATAAAGCATCGGCTTACAGGCTGAGTCTTTTGTGTCCTCATCCAGGCACGGGAGATCCACAAAGCCCCAGCTGTATTCTCCTATCTGTCTTTTCTTCAATCCTTCACTGCCCCTCCTCAGATTCATCCTTGGCCATGCTGGTGCGGCACACCTTATAATTATTGTACAATCTTTAAGGTCTTTCTGACTTAAATTACAGCATCTCAGAAATATGAAAACTAAATTCAAGAACATTTAAGGGGCTCACCCTAGTAATATATCTGAGGATAGAGATTGAGCTAGGAATCAGCTCTCCTGACTTCCTATTGAGTATCTTTTTATCTTTACACTAGAGGCCCAGTGCACAAAATTTGTGTACTGGGAAGCGGGGGGTGTCCCTCAGCCTGGCCTACACCCTCTTGTAGTCTGGGAGCCCTTGGGGGATGTCCAACTGATGGGTTAGGCCTGCTCCCCGTGTGGGAGTGGGCCTAAGCAAGCAGTTTGGCATCCTTAGCGCTGCGCGGAGGCAAGAGAGTCTCCCGCCACTGCCGCAGGGCTAGCCAGCCATGAACCCAGCTTCTATCTGAGCAGCGCACTGACCACCAGGGGGCAGCTCCTGCTTTGAGTGTCTGCCCCTGGTGGTCAGTGCAGGTCATAGTAACCGGTCATTCTGCTATTCGGTCGATTTGCATGTTAGCCTTTTATTATATAGGATTACTTTATATTTTATATCTATTTCTGCTTATGCTCACAATTCTCTATCAGATAAAAATTCACCTATGTTTATGACAAGAAGTAGTATAATCCCAAAGTGAGCACCTAGGCAAAATTTTCAAGGTTCAATAATTTATAAATTTTAAGAGAGATTGTCTGCAAGGCACTACTTTAGTGCATTAAATAATACTCAAGTTAATTCAGCCTGCAAAAGAGCTTAATTCATTCCTAAGGCACAGCCCATAGGCAGGGAGAATACAGCTCATTAAATCCCTTTCAAAGACTCCAATAGAGAAGTGTGTTTTGGGATCAATATTATGTTTCCATGGACTTAACTGAATCACAATTACTCTTGGGAGGAGGCTAGCTTTACCTTTGGGGTGTGGAACTTTTCAAAGATGGATGCTGTACCTGTGGTCATTCAGAATTCTGTTTAAAAAGTGAACTGAGTTACTAATTTTATAAAAAGACTAAGAATTATGTAATTCTTTATTCAATAGTGTTGTGTTTTTTTATTTGTTTGCCAGCGGCCAATAAAATAGGTCACCCTTCAGTAGGTGTTTTGTTTTGCTCTTTGCACCTGCAAACTTCAGCTCGTCAGATTCTCTAATAAAACATCGTACCGCAGGACACTCTCATAGCAAGTGCTTCTCAGGGGTCAGAAACAGCAGCATAAAAAGACGTTTCCTTCATTAGGTGATTCTTTCCCCACATTATATACATACCATATCTCATGACAAAGCAAAATGGTGTCTCTATGATGTTGGGCAATTGGATGAAACCTCAGAAGTTATGATAGTTCTCCCATATAACATAGTAAAATGATTAGGAGTGAGGACTTGGAATTAGTTTCCTGGATTTAAATCCCGGCTCCACCACTTATGGCCGCATGCATATTACTTGAAGTCTCCAAGTATCAGTTTCATCATCTGTATACTGAGTAAAAAAGTAGCTTCCTAATGAGAACAGAGATGAGTGGACTAAATTAAGTGAAAAATTATATGCTCCCTAGCCATTTTGGCTCAGTGGATAGAGTGTTGACCTTCGGACTGAAGGGTCTCGGTTCAATTCTGGTCAAGGGCATGCACTTCAGTTGCAGGGGTGATCCCCAGCCCTGGTCAGGGCGCTTTCGGGGAGGCAACCAATCGATGTGTCTCTCTCACATCGATGCGTCTCTCTCTCTGTCTCTCCCTCAAATTATATGCTCCCTAGCCATTTTGGCTCAGTGGATAGAGTGTTGACCTTCGGACTGAAGGGTCTCGGTTCAATTCTGGTCAAGGGCATGCACTTCAGTTGCAGGGGTGATCCCCAGCCCTGGTCAGGGCGCTTTCGGGGAGGCAACCAATCGATGTGTCTCTCTCACATCGATGTCTCTCTCTCTCTGTCTCTCCCTCTCCTCACTCTCTATAAAAATCAATTGAAAAATATCCTCAGGTGAGGATTAACAAAAACAACAAAAATAGTATACATGAAAGTCTGATATTAGTAAGTATTCAATAAATATTAGCTCTAATTATTACATGATTATTTGAAAATATCTGTTATTTTTAATTATTCAAGGAGAAGTTTAAAAAATGTCATTGCACAACATTATCATAGTTACCTCATTTTTAAAGGCAAATCTTTCATATCTTAGAGATGGTGAAGTCTTCGTGAACAGAGACACATAAAATATGTCTGCCAGCATCTATTGACTATGTGTTCAAATTATTTACAAATATTACCTATAGATTATTAAGCACAACATCATTTGTATTATCCCTATGTATCTATGAAATATTTTTCTCTCACTGCTAGCTAGGAGAGTTTCTGGTATAGTCCCCCTGTCTGGTTTTAAATGGAGTAGACTGGAGATAAGCTTATACTTTTGAAGAGTTTAATAAACCAAGGAGTATATTCACATCCAAATTATTTTCAGCTGTATGACATTTGTCCTATGTTCAGTAAAAAGGCAGGAATAATAACAGCATTTTATTATGTGCTCTGGCTCCTCTACTAAGTTCATGAATTAGAATGGTAAAATGTGTAAAGTATGCTGTGATGACCAAAATATATATGAGATACTACCTAAAAATCTCAATGAGGTATAAAAAAAGTGGCCGATGCTCAATTGCTATTCATTTAAAGAGTCATTGTTTCTGTACAGTGTACACAAGCATGTTTTCTTCCTATATTCACCCGTGATTACAGCCTCCTTTAATTACAGTCCAGTGCATTCACCATGAGATATTCAGACACCTGGCCGGAAGCTTCAGTTCTTTCCTCTTCCTTCTGAAAAGCCACTGGTGTAGCATGAGCAGCAAGAATAGCCTACTAAGGACTAAAGGGGGAAAACTAATGGTAGAGAAATAAGATATTGAGCTGCCTTGTTTTCTCACTTGGGCAGCTAAAATATTAGATGTCAAATACCTTTTAAGGCTTATTGTATATTTAAAAGTAAGTTCAGCTTTGGTTAATTAAAAACAAATCATTTTAAGCACACAGAAGTCATAAGCCAATCATTTTCGAGTTTTTTGTAGTTTGTTTCTTGATATTTTGCTTAATCATCTGAAGTCAAACAATGTTTGCTTTATCTATTTTCCTCACAAGGAAACTTATTAATATGCCATGTACTCTCATCTTTAAAGTATGGTTAAAATATAGTATGAAAAGCAAAGTATATACTCTTCAAAGTTAGTAACATAGTTCATTATTCTAGAGATCTCGCATAGTAATTGGTACAGAGTAAATGCTGAGTCTATTTATTAGAGGAAGGAAGAGAAGGAGGGAGGAAGGAAGGATGAGTAGATATTTGGCCAGCTGGATGAGGAAAGGAAGAATTTGGAAGAAAGAAGAAGGCCTGTGATATTTAAATAGGAAAAACATAGACTTTGAGTGAGAAATATTTGCTTTAGAGCCCGGATCTTTTTAGCTGTGACCTTAGCTTTAGTTCCATACTTGTAATAAAAAAAAAAAAGAGAAAAGTGGGGGGAGGTGAGTCAGGGAATCCCACCTCCCTGTATGTTGAGAATTAAATCCAATAATGTGTGAAAATGCTTGCTTTTACAATACCTGAAATATAATAGGTGCCCCCTAAATGTCAGTTTCTTCTCTTTTGCACAGCTTGGCCTGATTTCACCTTAAAGGCATGTTTCTCAGTGTTTTCAAGTGAGAGTTGAGCAGATGATTTGAAGGTGGGGAATGACACCGTTCCAACTCTCAGCACATCTCCCTCCTGTGCCACTTCTTTTGGGAGTTTGCCACTAAGCAGGCTCCGTTTTTAACCTCACTCTGAATGAGCTCATCCTTAAAGAAAGTTTCCTTCTTGTGCTCAACTTTATTCCATCAATAGGAGCGATTGATTCTCGAGGCCCGGTGGAGCAGCCTAGAGGCATAGGATGATTCTATCTGAAGGTTGCATTGCCATGTGAATAATCTCAGAGAGAAGCCTACGCAATGAACTAAGTAAAATATGTGCTCATCATGCTATATCTTTAGGTTACGTGTGAATTTCAAAATTAGAATACTTTCAGCGTTTCTTGTGTGAATAAAAGGAGAATTAAAACAAATCTATTTGAAAGGGAAGAAAAATTGAATGTGTTCATTAACGGGTAAAAGATTATTCTCTTTTGACTAGAGAAAAGGAGCTATAGGGTACCTAGCACGGAAGAGACAAACAGCGTCCCTTGACAAAGGAAAAGAAAGATCCTAACGTCACTGATATTACGGAGGAAAAGTCACATTATGACTAAAAACAGGAGAAGATGAATTAAAATGTACTGCCTGGGAGAAGGCTCACAGTGGGAGATGGATGAGCACTGGTTAATATTTCTAATATTTTAAGGGGAATAGTACAGAATGATAATTACCAAATTATAATGAAGCTATGTTTTCCCGAAACAGAACTCTTTTCTTCAAAATTATAAATATTATTTTCTTTTTTTCTAATATACAAAATGAACTCTTTGCTTGAAAATATAAATGACTTCATTCTGTGCTTGTAGAGAATAATATACTAGGTACATAGTGTTCAGTGGCTTTTGCATTTTTTCTCTTTCATGTGGCTGTCAAATCTGCTGTGAGAATGTAGCAGATTTTATTATGCTTAAAGTACATTTAATATAGCATGGGATGATTTACATTGATTTAGGAAGTTTTAATATTTATGAAAAGTAAGCATTACATATGCTTACCCTTTTCTTAGAGTTGAAACAGGCAAGTAAGTGAATCAACAGTTGACTTTATGTAATTTTCCAATAAATAGAGCATTATTCAGAGTTCAGAATGCATGATAAACCACAACTCCCCAAATACTGAATAGGAAGTTTAAGGTTAAGACTGAAAAATGAAATAAAATAAAATAAAATAAGGCAAGAATATGCATTTGAGAAGATACCATAGAGATTTTTTAAATTGTTGTTTTATTAGATAGCTATTCATTGAAAACATAATTTTACTTAATCAGAACATTTCTGCCAGGTTTTGCCAATTTATTGCACCAAGAAAAGTTAATGTTTATATTGACACAGAGTTATAGTTTCTTTAGTGTCATTGCAACAACCCATAGTGTGGCCAAGAACATCCCGCAATTACAGCAACAACCCATAAGTGTGGCCAAGAACCTCTCCACCCTTGCAGCATAGCCTGCCTTGTTTGCTTCTCTTCTTACAGCTACCTCATTCTTGGGAACCCAGCTCAAACCCCATGCTACAATCTTCTTGAATTCCCATTGTTCCTCTGATTCAACAGATATTTATTTAGAAGCTGCTATTCCAGATACTTGGAATAAGGACTGGACTTAACACATGGTGTGTAAGTCTTCACAAGAACCTACCTTCTGATGGACAAGTAAATAAGTAAATAAATAAGAATGTATGATGAGTGCAGTAATCAGATTGTGATAAGGGCCAAAGAATTTACTCGATTTTGAGACAGGTCATGTACTATAATAAATCTTGACTAATTAGTTCACTGAAACAGCTTCATCAGCTCTAAACATTGTGCTATTTTAAGTAAATATATAGACTCATTCAACCAGCCTTTCTTCTCTTCTATAATGAAATCGACACTAGGTTATTTACATGTAGGCTATAAAAAAGTACTTTATATAAAACCACCCCTTCTTGGAACATACTGCTTTGTTGTTGTTATTTTTCCTATTCAGAGTATCTGGGGATCCATACATAACTGTAGAAAATTACTGTTGGAAAACTGTGAGTATCCCTCACAATATGTAATAACTTGACTTTCCGTTCAAAAGATTTCCCTCATATCTCTGACTATTAATATAGGACCCAGAAGCTTTGGCAGCATTGCATCACTTGATATAAAAAAGGGAACCTGGCTTAAACTGGGAAAGGAACAGATGGCAAAGTGTATTCCACGCACACACATGTAGGGTTTTTGCTGTGGAAGCTGCTTCTCCTTTGAAATCAGTTCAGTGTGTTCTAAGGCAGCTACTATTTCTGAAAGCATTGAACATGCAGGGCAAAAGTTTCTAAGTGTGGACCAGCAAGAGGCAGGAAGGAAATGACGCATGCTAAACATCCTGGAAAAAGGAGGAGGCTACCGTAGATGGTTGCAAAAATCCCACAGTCGTATTTTAAAAAGTAAAAAGGAATCATATGAAATTATTTTAATACACAGTATTTATTAAATTCAATGTATTAAAATATTATCTTGACATGTAATCAATGTAAATTTATTGAGGGTTTTTTAAAAATCCCTTCCATCTTTGATACCCTGTGATTCTGTCTTCTTCACATGAAAATGGTATCAGAACCTCATTGCAATGCTTTACTTCTCTCATTTCTTTTTGGCACTTATGTTATACATTTGGACCTACTTATCGAACCTCATCCATGTCCTGTTCAAGATCTGAAGCTCTCTCTTGCTCTTGAACTGACATAATATTGGACTTCCACCCTAATGACTGAAATGGCTCCCATTCTCAGGATAATTCAAGGCATCTTGATCCTAAGTAACCATCCCATGACCATCTTTTTGCTTTCTGCTTATTGAACGTGACTCTCTTAAAAAGTAGAGATACTTTGAAGATTTACTATTTAAGTTAATATAAGTTGTTCATATTTTAATAAAAGAAACACTTGAAAATAGGGCTTTGGGGGGTAAAAGGTGGACATTAATGGTCACTCCTGTTTTCCTGGTGCCATGGACCTAGTGAGCTAAGAGGGTTAACTGTGAGAATCGGTGATTATGTGAAACTCCTTTATTTGCTTTTGAAAATGCTAATCAGTCCTAGATCCCACTTTCTTATAATAAGCTTCCCAAACACACACCCGTTTCCAGTGTGGCTATAAGTCATGAGTCTCAATGAAATTAAGAGTATAAAAAATAAGAATCAATCAATGATAGAGTGAGGATTCAAGATATGCAATAAAACTGGAAGCCAAAATACAGCAGCGGGTGCAAAGACGAGAAGGCAGCTGGAGTAATTCCAAATGGCAGGGGTCAGGCAGCAGCACAGGTCAAAGATGGCAGGAGAAGCCTGAATCCAGAATGTAGATAAAAATCAAAGGCCCCCATGAGGCCATGAATGGAAAGTAGATAAGGAATCAGTCAGCAGAGCTGAGTACTGAAGCCCAGAGGATCCTGAGTGCTTGTTGACCAGATGAAATGGAGGTTGTAATAATTTAAGAAGCCGAGGGCAGCGGGTCAGGACAAGGATCATGAAGAGATGAGGTCTGAGGTAAGGAAAACAGTACAACAAAGAAGAAGGTCAGGAAGGTAGCAGCCAGGAGCATGTAGAAAACACAGCAGCGTGGCAAACATCTGTCTCACCCAAGAACCTTTTTATATATTTTCTAACTGTAGCAAAAGATAGATCAATTTAGCAGAGCTCCCACACAACCTGGAGGCAGCTAATGATTGTGTTAGGAAACTAGGAAGTTTACTTGGTTGTAATGGGAACTATCAGAAATGAGGATTATTGGGCAATTTTGCTGGGAAAACACAAAAATAAACCAGATAAAGTAGGTAGTGAGAAGGAGCTACATATCTATGCTAGGCTTCTTACTTGTATTAGTTCGTTTAACCATTCTTGCAATAATTTAGAGAAATTGACAGTAATCTTTGATAAATGAAACAACTAAGTACAGTTAAATGAATGGCCCATGGTCACACAACTGATCAAGTACTAAGATTAGAATACACATGTTGACGGTGTTGAATAAAACCCAATTGTCCAGTGTTATCCTACTTTACATTAAAGCCGTATGCCATGTGAAAAATAAAATTTCAATGTTTTCATAGTTAGGCCAAAACAAGATTTTGGCAGTGGTGTAAATGCGGGGACCTCAATAGTGGGGGGAAAAAATGTATGTGCACAGTGTTAAGACAAAAGTCCAGAGATGCTAACTTGCAAACATAGGAGGATGTTTTCTTGGGCTGCATTTTATAAAACCCGATTTTCTCTGAGGAATTTTATTTCCTCAAACTATTACATGAAATTAATAATAGTAATGCATACCCAGCAGCCACTCCATGTAAAGTAATTGTTTGGTATGCTAAATGTTTACAGGCATAATCATATCTATAATAATAAAAGGGTAATATGCTAATTAGACCAGACATCCTTCCGGACATCCTTCCTTCTGGACAAAGCCACAGTGGGTGGGGGCCGAGGCTGCGGTAATGACGGGTGGGCGGCAGAGGCCCCCGGCTGTGGGGACAGGTGGGTGGGGCCGGGGTCAAGGCCCTTGCACGAATTTTGTGCATCGGGCCTCTAGTTATATAGATACGTTTCATAGGAACAGTGTAAGGTGGTTACTCTTATTATCATCATCGTACTTTATAGAGGAGGAACCTGAGATACAGAGAGTTTAGGAAATTAGCCCAGGGCCACATACTTATTAAAAATTTGGAGCATGGCCCTAGCCAGTGTGCTCAGTGGTTAGAGTGTCAGCCCACCCACAGAAGGGCCTTGGGTTCTATTCCTGGTCAAGGTCATATACCTGGGTTGCAGGTTCAATCCCCACCCCCTGTCGGGTTGAGTACAAGAGAAAGCCAAATTCTCTCTCTCTCTCTCTCTATCCCACCTCCTTCTTACTCCCTCTCTTCTACTCTCTCTAAAAATCAATCGAAACAGTATCCTTGGGTGAGGATTAACAACAAAAATTGGATAAAGGATTCACACATGAGTGCCACTCTTTCATGTTTGTAGTCTTCAGACATTCTAATTTTATGTTCACAAAAAAATATATTTAACTTACATGTGTTATAGGCGGCTGTATTCAAACTGCTGCTGTCATAAAATTATTTCCTTAAACACATTATTCTGCCTAAACAATAAGTGTTATTTCTTATACATCATAGCAAATTCTGTTTGAGTGGTAAAACAGCCATGGCAACAAAATGTCCATGGCATTTAATATTGAGTTACAAATTTTCATGTATATTTGATCAGTTTATTAACTATAAGATATTCTAGTTTGTTTTTCATTGAGCATGCAAACAGATTTTTCTCTTTTTTTAATTTATTGGGGGTGAAATTGGTTCACAAGACCATACTGGTTTCAAGTGTACAACTCAAGAAAACATCATCAGCACACTGCATCATGCACTCACCGCCGAACGCAAAGTCTCTTCCATCTTTTATATGCCAGTTGTAGTGGTGTTTTGAGACTATTACAGTTTTTGTGGTATTTCCACTTTTAAACAAGGTGGGAGTTTAGTTAAATTATCTTGCTTTCAATATAGAAATACTATCCATAATAACAGCATATACTTGTTCATCTTCACTAATTGAGTGGGAAATATTAATTGTTCTCTACATGTAGTAATCCATCATATCTTTTCAGATAAATGGTGCATATTTGATTAAGTACATTTTTTCTCTGGTACAAACCATTGTACTGTTACAAACAAATAACCTCTATATTTAGATCTACTTTGTTTTTGGAGGAACATTGAAGCATTTTTCGACAACTTTTGATACACTTTGACCTTCCTCATTCTGATTTTCAAGGTCATGTACTTAGAGAAATCAATTTAGGGCACTTTGAAACAGCATTTAGTAAAGGTACACAGAGTTTACAATATTGCTTTTATTTTGAAATGTCATTTTCTCCAAATTCTGAAACAATTTTGAGTGTTGGGTTATAATGTAACAGTTCCTCAAATTTCTCAGTGAAGTATAAGAAACATGTTGAAGATAAAATGCAAAGATATAATTGTGTTTTGACAAGCAAGACTAAAAACATTATGGGTAAATGAGAAAACAATTACATAAAACAATACAATATAAAAATATCACTAATGTATGTACTTTAGCATATTTATCTAAAATCTCTAATGAGGCCATCTACAAAGCTATTTGTGATGGTTTATGATATGTGCAGACAAATTATTGATCATTAGCAAAATCCAGCTGCTAGAACACTTTTGTATAACACATCAAATTAAAGGAAGCTGTTATTTCATAGCTTAATATACTTCATATTTCATCAATTATTAATAGATTAATACTTAAAATATTAAGTCCTTGAATTTAGAAAAAGAGAGGGAACCACTGCCTTATACAATTTTAATTAAATATTTCCCCAATATTGACTTGTCATATGATATGTTACAGAAAATTACAACTATGACCTGAGATATGATACAATTGTTTCTTAACACACACACACACAAAAAGGAAGCTAGCTCCTTTTAGAAATAATTTAATGAAAATAAATATTTCTTATACAACAGCACAGACTAGTGGGCATGTGTTTAAAGCAAATGTTTGCCTTATTGTGGGACATGTTATTTCAGGTAGTGTATGTATTATGAAGTCTCATTAAATAAACTACATATTTAAATAGTAATTATAATACAATATAGTCTAATGGAGCTTAACAGTACATTATCCAAATCTTTTTCAATCATTCTATTCTTTAAATTGCCTAGAAATTGTTCTTAAAATGATAGATTAAAAAATATACACATACATGCTCTCAGAAATGATAAATTTAAGAATATCTAGTTATTGAAATGAATATTTCTGTGATCTGTATTTTTTTTAAGCTTACCAGGTAACTAGTCCTCTATAAGCAAGGCTATATTCATTTAGGATATTGACATTAATAATACTGTAGTCACCCTTCAAAAATGCTAACTCACTTGTCCCAAGAATCTCCATTTACATGAATTCATTGAATAATATGGTGTTCATCTTATATTTAAACATTATTTCTTAATTATAAGTGTTTTACCAGTTATTAAAATGTTATTCAAAATTCTACTTTTTTATTTCTAAAATTTCTTAACAAATTTGTCTTTAGATAAACAAAAAGGTGCTTCTTGGGCCAAAGAAAAGTAATGCATAGCTTCTGAACTGTCTCTTAATGATGTGTGTAGAAGAAAAGGATGAGAAAATTATTTCATATACCTCATTTTGATCTCTAAATCTTGATAAATTTACTACTTTTTCCGAATACATAGACCTTCCTGAATTGATCGTATCAACCATCTGCAGTAGTACAGAAAGAGATAGGAAACTTCACATTAAGATCTGAAGCAGATTTTGGAACATAATTATTAGTTGGCTGTTACTGAAATGTCTTAGATCAATAGCAAAAAGGGAGGTAGAATATTGAATAGCCCCAAATAATCAGTATAGTGGATAATAAGCCTGAGGTAATTTAAAATCCTGTCTATTCCTTTAAAGGCATAAAACCTTTCCTAAAATATCTGAAAGGTTGCCCAGCTAGCATGGCTCAGTGGTTAAGCATCGACCTATGAACCAGGAAGTCACAGTTTGATTCCGGTCACAGCATATGCCCAGGTTGTGGACTCCATCCCCAGTGGGGGACACGCAGGAGATAGCCAATCAGTGATTCTCTCTCATCATTGATGGTTCTATCTCCCTCTCCCTCTCTCTTCCTCTCTGAAATCCACAATAATATTTTTAAAAATATCTGAAAGGTTTACATTAGCCTGTGATTTAAAAAATATCAATTTGAATTCCAGTTCCAGCTCTATTATTTAGTAGCTCTACAAACTTTGAGAAAAATTGTTAGTCTTCAGAGCTTTAATTTATTTTTTAATCTATAAATTGAGTATTAATGATCTAACAGACTGATGGACAAATGAGATAACATTTTTGAACATTGAGAAATGCAAAACAAGAGCAAATTATCTGAGTATTCCAATAATAGATTCTCAGTCTGCATTTGTGGCTATTTTGGTTTGTTTAGTTATTTATATAACCATTCTTTAAACATTGCTCTCTAATCTCTTTTATAAGGAAAGATCATAACTATTAATCAAGTGTGATTCTATTTGTATAGCTGAAAACATATTCTCCTCGCATGTAGAGCTAACACAGTAATTTAAAACAAAGACTTCATTATTGTACTTTTTTATTTTGTAGCATAGTTTATATTTTCTAAAGTTTGATGACATTATGTCTTCTTTATTTTTTAATCAAAAAGTGTTATTTTAAGGAAACACTCCTAGACACTGTTCTTTTATTCCTGTTAAAATATATTCACAAACACCATTATAGCAAAAATATCCATTCCATAGTGTCACAATTTTGATGCGTTGTAGATATTTTCAACAGTAGATGGAGGTTGTTGAGTAAGAAAGAAGGATCCCTAGTACCTTCCATCGCTTTTCTGATGACCCCTGTTTCTTAGTAAGGACTCTCTCTCTGAAAGAGAGATGTGGGCTTACATGTTCGTTGCAAATTCGGTATCCGTGTCACTGTGTTTGATATAAAGCTTAAGAAACAACTAGTCATCAAAGTAAGAGAGTTAATTTAAGTTGCTATGGTCTTGGCTTATGATCAAAATATTTGTTTTGGAACTGCAATCCAATAATTGAATGTGTGCCCCACCTAAAACTAAGCAGCCTTTGGATTGTGCAGACGTGACCAGGTAGATCCTGTGTCCCTTACCTAGCATGTCTCCCCAGAAACAGTGCAGTTGGTCTTATATCTTTATACCATGTTGATCTTGAGGTGAGAACCATCTCCTCACCTTATTTTTGCATCATAAGCTAATTTGAATTGCAGATCTAGGCTATGAAGCGTCTCAGAAAAATGTACACATGCACTTCACATAAACTTTTACAGACATTTTTAGGAAGCTCACGGGAACCCTGAGGTTAACTCTCGCATTCCATAGAAATTATCTGAGAGAAATCAAAACCCCAGTCCCAGTCGGTGATGGCCAAGCTCTGTTTCCTGCAATATTTTCCATGGATACATTAAAGAAAGGATTTTATGGTTGGAATATACTAGTAATCATTGCTTTCCTTCTTAAACTGAATCTTGATTTCCAGGTAAAGCAAATCCCAAGTGGTGTGAGTCACTGTGGGTGGGTGAATAGCATGCATTGGTTTTATGGTAAATGGCCGCTTAGTGTCCAGAAGGAATCTGATGTCCAGCCCTAATAGAGAGGCAGGAGAAAAATTCTTATTTTCTTTCATCTACAACCAGAAAATAGTAGAGCTCTGTGATGTCTTAGAGTGATTCCCACCTCCTGCCCTCCTTTGTACAGATGAAAAACTAAACCCAGAAATAGTTAAGAAATGGCCACATTTGGTTTGTGCCCAAACAGATTAGAATTAAAATATTCTCAGTCCAAATTCAGTGTTGTTTTTCTTCCTGAGTCTTAGGTTAAACTCTTCAATTTTTCACATATTATGGGGATTGAAAGACATTATCAGGAATACATTTGTATTAGGTAAAGAGATGAACTCTCGGAAACGTTATGTTTCTTGTTTGAAGTAAAATACTGTGAATATTTTAAAAGCGCTGGGTGGTAACCTGTTCTTTAGATTTCCTTGAATGAGATTGGCTAGTGAGAGGAACAGTGTCCTCGGGGCGAGTGCCAAGGTAGGCATATCCAGTTCTCAAAATCTCCCTCATCGGAGTTGTTCCCTACTGGGTCTCAAGTCTCTGGATTTTACTTTCCACAAACAGTACTGCCTTTGTCAGTTCCTTCATCAATACTAATGTATTAGTAGTGCTGCTAATAGCCCTTTCTGTTACCTTTCCTAAGGGTAACGGCATCTTATTGAGTAAGGATGCTTGCATAAGGCAGCAGGTCAGAGCTCATTGGGATTCTACCCTTTAACAGGAACAGTAGCATGTTGGGTTCTCAGAAAATGGCCTGGATAGATAGCTTCCTCCTCCGCACTCTGGCTACTTTTAACTAACTTGGCAATCTATGGTGTTTAATAAATTCCATTGAATTGATTAGTTTACTTTGAGGATGGATCTCCGAGTCGTCCACCTCCCCAGGCGTCTTAATGCTGATTCTTCAGAACTGCATCAGGCAAACACGGAATCAACTTTCAATAACACATAGCGAGGTGACCCCCGTAGCAGCTGAACAGGTGAAAGGGGGGTTAAATTCATTCCAGCTTTTATATGCCTTCAGGGCCTGATTTGCTGGTGTTTAAATCTCTGGGAAAAAGCAGTCAGAAGTTTAAGCATTTTGCTACCTCTGCTGCTGCGTTCCCATGGGGGCACTGCCCTATTTCTTACCATTATTCATAGTCGTTCCGCCTCTAAATAGCGATACTTCTGAGGATGATTGTGCAGTGCTGCGGATGCTGTTTTGCTTGAGCTGGGAAGACATTCCAGAAAGGCTGTCACTGAAGATATGCTTCTAAGAAGGATGCTATTTTGCCATGAGCAGATGAGATCATACATTATATTTAGGTTTCATAGGGAAGGCAACTGCTAATGGTTACAGTCTGGTTCTAAACTTTATATTTTATTTAAATTGCATTGGCTTTAAAAAAAACAGCAACTCTTCTTTTTTTGTAGATGATAAAAACATTTTAAAGTGCATTTAATTATCCAAAAGAAAAAGTTTGATAAGATTAAACCAATTAGTGGCATTTTCATATCAGTGATACCCAGATTGCTGAGATTTTTAAAGCTATGATTCATGCTCATATGGAATCTTTAGTCCTAGAGAACCTCAAATATAACAAGACCATTGGGAATTATTTTGCCATTTCTTCGCCCATCAATTTTATATAGCATTAAAAAATAGGCTTCAAATAGTTTCTCCAGAATATAATGTGCTTATTTTCACAGACATTTTAGGTCTCTAAAAAGTGGGATATTGAGCTACTGAGGAAACTGTTTTCTATCGATAAGATCCAAAAATCTGGTTAAGTCTGACTTTCCTAGAATTCAATTCTATTGAATTTCACATTTCTATTTATTTTATTTCTAGCACATTCAAAGTTAAACCTGGAAACTTTTCAATGCTATCATGTCAGTCTTTCACATAATTTCAAACCATCTCAGCATATAATTCTATATTTCTTAAACTGTAACTTTTTGTGTGGGGGGGTGAAAAATAATTAGCTATCATTTATAATAGTTACTTTTAAAAGCTATTTTCACTAGTGGCATAATGTGTTTTTGTTAGTTGTTTAAATATATTTTTCTTCTAGAGGAAGCATGAGCTTTTCTATGAAAATACTACATATTTTTACATTCTTGTTTTTCAAACACATTGAAATGCATTTACTTAAAAAAAACAATTTCAAATGCATCACTGTCTTTGAAACAACAAATAAAAATTGTGGAAGAAAAACAATCTCACCCACATTACAGTAAATTTGGTTAGCAGGAAGATGGAGTTTTACAGTAATAGCTTTTAAGCAGATTATCTAATTTTAAAATAGTGCATATTGCACTCTATGTGAAACTGAGATGGAAGAATACATTTCAATTTGTGCAAATGCCTTTACCAGTGAGGTTTATGAGTGCTCAATTTAATTTTGCATTTAATACCTTTTGGCTCAATTATTTCTTCTTTTTTTCTTTATCTTTTTTTTAAATCTCATTTTGCAAAGAATATTTCCTTGCTAGGGAAGACAATGTTTAAGTCATCTGAGTGTATGACCACAGATTTGGAAAGAAGTTAACTATGTGAGCCCCATGAGCAAGCCTATAGAAACCAATTTGTAGGCTCTGGTTGCTAGGCAGTTTGCCACTGCTTCTCCAAACAGCCCTGGATAGTTGCTAAATTGAGAGGCTCACTAATGCTTATTTGGGAAAAGCAAGGGTGGGTAAGCAGTGATTGCATCCCACATTCAGGGTAGTGGCAATTAGGTTGTAGTGATTTGGCTGCCTGGATAATTGGAATTCTCGGTATGTGGCTTGGACAGACGCACATCTGTCCCTAGGAATCTCTATTAGATGTATCTAAAGTATTTTGGCCAATTGTTGAGATGTTGGACAACTATTTATCCAACGGTACATCCAGCATGCATAAAAATGGTGTGTGTGTTCCTAATTCAATGACATCAGACTTGCAACAAAATGAGAATAAATTTGGGCTCTTTGGTCAGAAATATTCCACTAGTGCATTCATTTTTATTAAGTTTTTGAACCAAAAATGGTTGTTCATCTCACTTTTTCCTCTAGTTTGAGCTTAGTTTTCTGGACAGAAATTTTTTTCAATAACTATGGTTGCTGTTGTCATCCACTATTTCTGTTCCAATTATATCCTTAGTTTGAAACAAAGCCATTCACTACTGAAAACAATATATATGCCTTCATGATTCTGATCCAGTGCACATTATCTAAAGGTAATTTAGGGGAATGGCTTTACAGCTTCTGGTTTTTTTCCTTAGAAATTAAAATAATTCAAATTGTGAAGCTCAAATTCTAAATCACAAATGTCTCATATTCTTTGTTCTTCGGGCATAATATTTTGTTGATTGTCCATATTTTGTCCTCTCTCTAATTCACATGATACCAAAGCAATTTTATCCAATTAGAGAAAATTGCCCTGATTAGAAAGATGGAGCAGAGAAATATCTTAAAATTCATGCAGTAAAATCTGCCCCCACAATCCTTCCCTCTCTCCCCAACCCCCACAAGATAATAAAACTGAGGCCATAGAAGCTCAGTGACTTTTCCTAGAACATGTAGAAATGGCATTTTAATTCAGGAGTTGTAGTTGTGTGTTCTTTATGTGAGAAAAATTTTTTTCAGCTGGAAATTAAAATAAAATATTCTTGAATTCATGATAGCAATATGGCTTTCTTGTGGGACTCTCTTCAATTTTCAAATGCCACTTCAATTTAATGTCAGTAAAAACCAATACCATTGCTAGAGACTGGTAAGTGTTGCATTTTGGTAGCCAAGACTCATATAGACCCTTCTCTCTCATAACTTACAAAAATATTTGGCTATGGGGACATGGATGATTTGCATGTCTTGGAGTTTACATGAGAGAAAAATCATGGTTTTTAAATTTATTTTCTGTGGATGCAAATGAGAGCATTAAGTTGTCAACATACCAACAGAATGGTGATTTTTATTTCATAGTATTTATCGATTTTCAACTTTAGACAATTCCATTATATTTTTGATGATGGAAACTTTCCTCCTTATCTTAGGAAACTGAGCTGTACAGATGGGAAGTATTTCATGCTCATCATACCTACGCACATCCCTTTTTTATATAAAGCCAATGAAAAAACCAAGGTCAACTTCTTTTACAGTCATACAAGTTTCCCCCGCATACATAGACTAATCATAAAATATAGCAGAATACTGTGTTTGGACGCAAGACCAGAGATTAAAGTTTATTGCCAGTGTAGGGGCTGGTATAAAGAACCGTGATAATTAAAATAATTGAGGTAAGAATTGAAGATCTAAATTAAAGTTAGACACATAGGAATAGAGAAGAGGAAATGGATACAATAAATATCATGTACCCTTTAATTTAGAGAACTGAGTGACCACAGTTCTTTGAGGTAAATAAAAAAGAAATCTAGACTGACTCTAAAGAGTCTGATGTGTGCAACTGGGGGGTATAATGGTTAACTGGGTAGGCAATGTGTTCCGATCCCAGCTCCAATTTGCTTTAGTTGTGTGAATTGAGGCAAGTAACTTGACCTTTTTGTGTATCAGTTTCTTCATCTTTAAAATGGTAATAATATGAATACTTCCCTTATGAAGTTGTAAAGAAGTTAAATAAGATATTACAAGTGTCAGGTTCAGAGTAAATATGGAATAAATGTTATCTATTAGTATTGTTCACTGAGATAGAGGATGAAGGAACAGACTGATGGAAGAAAGGTGATTGAACATTTTTACAAGTTGAATTGGGGGTGTCTTTGGGACATTCATTTATAAATGGCTAATAGTAAGTGTGATGTGTGTACATTTGGGACTTATCAGTAATAAGTTTTTTTTTAAATGAGGCTATGTATGAAGCCATTGTGACAGATAATACAGAAAGAGATGGTCAGTGTGGCAAAGATGAAATCCATGAGACACTTGAGTAATTGATTAAAAAGAAATAACTAGAGCAAGAAGAACAAAACTAGAGAAAAGCAGTGTCATGGAAGTTACAAGAGAAGTTTTAGGTGGTAACAGTAGTCAACAGAACCAAATGTTAAATAAGAGCTAAAATAACTGAAATTTAAATGTGTGTTGACATTGTCAATATGGAGGTCATTGGCAACCCTGGGACAGCAGTGTCATTGTAGCGGTCTCTAAGAAAGTATATGCTCTGTGATGAAAAGGTTTGGGAGTAGAGTTAGTGAAGTAAATGACTTTTTTTTTTTGCGAGGGCATTACTGAGAAGGGGAGATTTGCGAAAAGTAATCCTATCTAATAAAAGGGTAATATGCAAATTAGCCACCATTCCATCACAAAGATGGTGGCACCCAGTCCTCTCAGCCCCACTGGAGTCCTCCAGTCCCAGAGGGGTGGCCACTGAGAGTGGGCAGAGTGAGCCGCCTGGCGGAATGCTTGCTTTGTCGCCGCGGCAAGTACAATAACAGTTGGCTCCAAAACAGCCTGTTTCTTGGTGAGTACGTGCAGGAGGGGGTCCTGAGAGCCCTTCTGCTGGCTGCTCAGGAAACAGCACTGATGTTGCTGAGGGAGCCATTGAGGAGGAGGCGGTAACCGTCGCTGCAGAGCCAGAGCGGAGGAGGGGGTGAAGCTGGAGCGGAGGAGGTGGGGAAGCCGAGCAGAGGAGGCAGGCTGCCATGGGAGCTGGAGCGGAGGAGGCAGGGGAGCCGGAATGGAGGAGGCGGGGGAGCTGGAGTGGAGGAGGTCGGGCTGACTCTACTCCCACAGGGGTGGTGGGTGAGCCGCAGTTCAGGAGCCTCCGGGAGTGGTGGTGCCAGGCCATCCAGTGCTGCATCCAGTCCCTGAGGCATGACCACCAGTACCGCGACCAACTGCCCACAGCTGTCCTGCCAGAAGATGAGGTGGGTTGTGCAGCACACCAAGGGCTGCCAGCGCAAGACCAATGGAGGTTGCGGAGTGTGCAAGCAGTTCATGGCCCTTTGCTGCTACCATGCCAAACACTGCCAAGAAAACACATGCCCCATTCTCTACTGCCTCAACATCAAGCAGAAGCTCCACCAGCAGAAGACACAGCACCGCTGGCAACATGCATAGCTCATGCGCCAGCGGATGCCACCATCAACACCTGCACCGTGCCTCAGCCGAGTCTGCCTTCCCCTCCTTCAACACCACCCCAGCCCCCCACACTGCATCCCAGCACACCCTGGACACCACAGCCCCCAAATCTGCCCCAGACCTCGCCTGTGAGCATGTCACTAGCCGGCTTCTCCAGCGTGGCCAGAACTCAGCCCCCACCACAGTTTGTACTGGGAAGCCCACTAACCAGGTGCCAGCCCCACCGCCCCTGCCCAGTCCCACCTGCAGCAGTGGAGGCGCCCGGCAGATTGCATGTGAGGCACAGCAGCAGCAGCATCTGTACTGGGTGAGCACCAACAACGGTATGCCCCTGAGGCAAGGTGACCCCTGAGAGCCAGATGGCCCCCATGGGCCTGAATGTGACCCAACTAGGTCCGTGGGCCTGTTATTCTGCCCCCCGAAACCCCGGCAGTGGCAACCGGCACCCATCCCCCAGCAACAATGTGAGGCATGCCTAGACCCGTGATGTCTATGCAGACCCAAGGTGCAGCCACCTCAGAACATCTCTCCAGGTTCCCTGCAGGACCTGCTGCAGACCCTGAAGTCTCCCAGCTCCCCCAGCAGCAGCACATGCTCAACATTCTCAAGTCAAACCCTCAGCTGATGGCAGCTCTCATCAAATAGCACATGGCCAGGTAAGTGGCCAGCCAGCCCGGCCTTCAGCTCTAGCCCAGCCTGCTGAGTCTGAACGCCATGCAAGCCAGCGGGCCCCAACCTGCTGTCCCTCCACAGCAGCAAGCAATGGGAGGCCTGAACCCCCAGGGCCAGGCCTTGAACATCATGATCCCAGGGTGCAACCCCAGCGTGGCGAGTATGAACCACAGTACAGAGGGATGCCACGGAGCAGCAGCAGCAGCAGCAGCAGCAACATTGCGAGAGGCAGTCTGACTGTCAGTTGTGATGGGGCATCGCCTTCCCCTGATTGCCGGGTCCCCTCCCGCCCCTGAGGCCTCCCAGACGGTGAGAGGGGGCAGGCTGGGCTGAGGGACTCCCCCTACAGTGCATGAATTTTCATGCACCGGGCCTCTAGAAGCTATACAGGATGCAAAGCTTAGAAAGGTTTTGTTTGTTTTTCCTTCTCTTCTCTTTTCTATTATTTTCAGATGATATATTTGAGCTGTCTTTCAAGTTCCCGTTATAGAGTTATTTTTTTGTTACCACAATTGCAGTTTGACAAAACAAAAATACCTTGTAGCATATAAGATAAATGACAAGCTTTTCAACAAAATGTAGATCATTGCTCTCTCAAAAATTAGTCTGTTAGTCTGTTTCCATGGGAAATTTGTCTTGATTAAACCATCTATTAAGTGTAAAGTGAGTATTTGTTTTCTATTTCAAAAATAGTTTGAGCAATTTGTTGAATCCTGGTCACTTTTCTTAAGTGTGTGTGGGTGTGTGAGAGAGAGAGAAAGAGAGAGAGAGAGAGAGAGAGAGAGAGAGAGAGAGAGAGAGAATATGTGTGTGTTCTGTTTTCTGCTGCTATTTGATATCTAAGTGGTCAACTCACATTTTATGGTGGACTGTTGTATGGTTTGATGCTTAAAGGTGATAAAATTGGTATTCAATAGGCCAAAGGGCGTTAGTGTATTTAGCCACCCTTATCAGTCAGAAACATCACTAAAATAAGCATGGTGAGGACACTTTAGTCAACATCGCTGCCATTTGTGTGCCTCAAATGTAGATGAGAAAAGGATGCAAATAGGCCTTAGAAAGCAGAGATACCGCTAACGTATGCACATGTTGGCCCTCTCCTGCCCTGGTTCTTATCAAAAGAATTAGTGAATTAGTATGTGTTTTTGAAATGTCTAACACTGGATGTGTTTGGAAGATAAGCACTGTGAGTAATGATGGGTGCTTCGCCAGCTGCCAAGTTTGAATATATAACAGTGAAGCTTATTTTAGATTTACTGACTAGCAATCATCTAAAGTGATCATTGATAAAGCATATTTCTTCCTGTGATTTAGACAGGCATGCATTTATTCCTAAGCACAAGCAAATGAGGATATAGGTGTTCTGGTTCTTAGACAACATTCTACATGTAATTATCAGAAGTGTGCTATCTTGATACTATTTACTCACTAATATTTTCCCATCCCAATTGTCTGGAGAAAGTAAACTATTATTATTAAGACAGGAGCCGTTAATTAGGATGTTCACTACTAAGGAACTCAAGTTGTCAAGTTGGGTAATACAAGATTTGAAATGGAGGAAATGGACTCTTGGGTGGGTCTGGAGTTTTCAATTAGAAGAATAGAGACTGGAGGAAGGCTGGGGTGACGAGGGTCTTGGATGGAGGGTATAAGAGTAGGTTGACCTGGGATCAACCTGGATAGGGAGTAGGGTAATAGGAGGTTGTTGTAAGACAGATAGAATTTCATTAAGATGTAGGGTTAGTTTTGGCTTAACTTGTGGATTGTGGTCAGTTGTTTGCATTATTATATTTTATGATCTTTTATGAAATCATTGCATATTACATGTATCTCTTTATTATTTGTATCTTTTATTAAGTAATGTAAGTTTAATATCTGCTTAAAGAACATGGCATTTAAGTACATATTATAAATGTAAAAATGTTTTATAATAAGACATAATAACTTGTGATTCAACTTTCAGAAAGCTAGGGTAAGAATATTTTCATGCATAAGTTTTAAATACCACCATGATTAAATATTGCATAGGAAAAAGAGCTGGGTTAGGGAAATGTGAAGTTCACAGATCTAAAAGTTCAAAATTATACTCAGTTGTTACAGATGCTGTATTTGTTAGTAGTAATATAAAAATATTTCAGATGTTCAAAAATGGAGAGCTAAAGGTACAAATCAAATTTTAAAGTATTTTAAATCTTAAAGTTACGTTCTACAATTTAAATTCCAATGTATTATAGAATATGTTTGATGATGTTGAATGCCCATGTAAATATCTAGAAAATAATCTATTTTCTCTTTAAACTCCTAAATATAATCTAGGTAATGTTTCTATAACTTTTGCCTCATTTAAATAAAAACAGTGATTCTAAGACTGCCTGGGGTTCATTGTGGAAGGGGTGTGAAGAGTAGAATCCTTTAGGAATTACTACTGGCTTTTTAAAAAATGTCAGTTACACATTTGACAATTTATAAAATCTTTTTCATTCCTTCCTGTTGCATTCTCTTTCCCTTTATTGAGTGTATGTGATTTGTAGACATGGGTAGCATATTAGTGTAGTGAGAATAAAAGACTCTGAGTCAAACTGCTTGCATTTAAATTCAATCTCTATCATTTACCGACTAGGAGGCTGTGGGGCAGGAACTCAATTTTTATTTTTAGTCTCAAGTTCCTCATATGAAAAAAGGGAGATCAGACGTGGTTTCTACCTCATTAGTTTGCATTTAATCATGCAAAAAAACAAATGATCAAGATAATGTGTGTGAGGTATCTGGCACATAGTGACTAATCAATAAATGTTGTTTTACTTAGGTTCTGAAGAACTTAAGTTCTTTGTAAGTTCAGCAGAAGGTTATTGCAATTTTAAAGTTATTCATTAGAGTGTAGAATAAAATAGTTCTGATGTAGTTTTCACTTAGTCCTGAGACAGAACTGTTTTAGACAGAATAGCAATTCCTTCCTTTCAAAACCAGTTATTTCTTGGTCAGCCAATGGAGATTTTGGCATTCACTATTTCAGACACAGTGTGTAACACCAAGTCTCTCTTTTTAGCTACATAATCAAAGCCCATATCTGTATATCTAATATCTGGATGTCTGTATGTCTGTATGTCTGCATGCTTGCATGTCTGCATGTCTATATATCTCTATATCTGTATCTCTTTGTCTATATCTCCAGACAAAGCCACCACAGTGGGGGCCGAGGCAGAGGCAGTTAGGGGTGGTCAGGCAGGCAGACAGAGTGATTAGGGGCAATCAGACAGGCAGGCAGAGGGGTTAGGGGTGACCAGGCAGGCATGCGGAGTGGTTAGAGGTGATCAGGCAGGCAGGCAGGCAAGCGGTTAGGAGCCAACGGTCCCGAATTGCGAGAGGGATGTCCAACTGCCGGTTTAGGCCTGATCCCTGAGGGGTCCCAGATTGCGAGAGGGTGCAGGCTGGGCTGAGGGACCCCTCCCCCCGCACGAATTTCGTGCACCGGGCCTCTACCTCTAGTGTGTGTGTGTATATATACCTACCTATATAGACTTTGTTTTAGAAAGAATGAATAATGTTAATAGGTAGCATGGGAACTTTCTAGGAAGAGGGAAACAGGAAAGCTTGGGTGTTTTGAAGGGGCATTTGGATCAGATGTAGGAAATCATGATGAATTATAAATGCTCACTCTTTGTGGGCATTAAGTGTCAGAAATTTTGCAGATTTACCTTTGGACCTCAGGAGCAAAGGACAATTAAGCAGTTGATGGGATCACTTGATCCTTGTCACCAATTCAATTCTATGTCATTAAATGTGTGACTTTTAAGTCAAATATTTAATTACAGGTGATTTTTCTTTGAGCTGTGCTCAATTAGTAAGTATTCAGGTATTGATGTGCATATTTCTATCCTGATACATTAAAGGTTTTGATGTGCATTGTTTACTACAGCTGTGACCTCAGGTATTTTATGTTTAGGACTGTACTATTAATTTGAAAGTTGCTGACTCTTCTGGAGTCAGACAAGGGCTCTATAGATAGCAGGCATACTTTAATAGGTAATGCTTTCTGAATCTCTGAGAAAACATAGCTGAAGATTGAGTAGTATAATAATTAAAAATTCGAGTGTTTTTTAATGCAACAACAGATTTACATATACATAAATACAAATTATGTTTTAATAAAGTAAATTATCATTTAAGAAAAGAAAGTGGGGTTTTGGTTAATGAACATGTTAATATCCCATAGCATGAACTTTTATATCAGAGAAAAAATATGAATTATATTTATTCTTTAAATATTATGGATTGTGATACTTTTACATCAAGGAATTCATATAAAAACCCTTTTGATGATATTGTTTCTTAGCATCAATGAGCCAATTTTATTAATCTATAAAGTATCAATTATTGCTCTCTTTTTTCATCTCATCAATTGATTTAGATTTGGCATCACATAATTGGCAAAAGGTGAATTCAAAATGCGTTTCCCATTTTTTTCTTTTCAGGGAAATCTTGAGGGGTTTGATACTTTTCATCCTCCAGCCATCAATCATCTTGTGGGGGAAGGCTACACATTGGTGAGTCTCACTCATTCTAATTGTTCTTTTGGAAGTTCAGTTTAATAAAGTTGGTGATCATAATATGAAATAAGCAGGATTAAAGACACCATTGCTTTGCTAATTATAGGATGACTTTTTTTTCTATCAAGATTTATATCTTTAAGATTTTGTTATTGTTTTTAATTACTCTACTAAAAGAAGAGTGCAAGTAAAATTAAAATTATGTGGAGAATGGAAACTATTATTTTTCTTAAAAATATAAGGTTGTGGTGATATTGCTTATAGGTAATTTTTAAGATGCTTTATTCATTGGTACCATGACCCATAAGCAATAGTTGAATGAGCATCCATGAAGATGTCTGAAGCTTTAATCAAATAAAAGTTAATAAATTCTATTAGTTCTGGTAATGCATACTACTTATTTTGTATATGGAAATTCAATTTTGAAGTTAAACAATTCTTTTGAATTTTTATGACTTTAAATCAAATGCATGCCTTTTTTGCTTCAGCTTAGTTTTTTTCTCTGTTATATGTAAATAGCAATAGTGTATCCTCATATCATTCTTATGAACAGCCCTCCCCTCAATATCTTTCTTTTTATCTCTCTTCTCTCTCTCTCTCTCTCTCTCTCTCTCTCTCTCTCTTTCTCTCTCACCATTACTTATTCATTATCACATTCATGTCACTAGTAGTTAATTTGAACTTTTCTAAGCTATAGTTTTTGAAGCACTTCTCACACCCTCACATGCTTTAGTGCTATGATCTTCATATGTTTTTGATGAACATTCCATCACTTAAAAAATTAATATGTGCTCAGCCCTGGCCAGTGTGGCTCAGTTGGTTGGGCATTGACCCATGCACCAAAATGTTACTGGTTCAATACCTGGTAAGGGCACATGCACAGGTCGCAGGCTTGATTCCGGGTAGGTGGCTGTAGGAGGCAGCCTATCAATGTTTGGCTGTCACCTCAATACATAGCACATGTAAACATTATTTTTTTAAAATATTTTAAAAATTAATATGTGCTCAAATATATGTAAATTACTTATCAATTAAGTAAATTCACTGCTATCCTTGTAGATAGATAGAAAAACAATAGTAAAATATAAAATGTAGATATTATAAATTTTAAAATATACAATAACAATATATATTAAAAAGTTATAGTGGAATTTTGGGAACCACCATTTTAGAAATCTTTTGTTTTCTCTGATTTCTGTTAACTCTCAGAAGTTGTATTGGACACTCAAAAACTCTTTTAAAAAACTCATTTTAATTATTAGATTGAATAGATGTACTTACTGCATGTGCAATTCAGCAAGTGTGATTTTAGATAGATAGATAGATAGATAGATAGATAGATAGATAGATAGATGTGTGTGTGTGCAAATGTATGTAAGCATGTGGTTGATGGGAATGGGATTGGTTGGATCAAGAGTTTAAGGTGGCACCTAGTGATCTTATCTGAATATTCCCCCCTCTGGAAAGCATAAGGAGTAAAATAATTCTGAGGGATTGTTGTAGGGAACCAAAAAGCCAAACTATTAGAAGTGACACCTTATGTTACATGGAATACCTCCAAAGATGTCTTGCCAAGTTGCTATCTTGGCAAAAGTAGATCCATACCATTTCTCGTCACTGCGTGATAGAATCCCTCAGTCATACTTACGCTTGCCACTTGTTTTCTCAATAGGGGCCTCAGTGGTGGGTCCCCAGGTTCGATAGAGAAGCGAGGGAGGCTGAATGGTTTTAGTAAAAATTATTTACCCCAAATTGTTTCTGCTTGTGTGAACCAATAATCCTATAAGAATTGTTTTCCAGTATATCAGGTAACTTCCTTTCACTGTTGAGTACAAACAAGAGTTCCCCACCCTTAAGTCTTCCAATAGGAGCTCACATTTAACTGGAGCAAAGCCTCAGTTCAATTCTGAAGCCAGACAGGGAGGTGGTGAGATGCTAAATGACAAATTCAGGACTTTCCAGACAAGCTCACTTTCATTAAATCTTTAATATAAAAGCCTTTGCAATTGCTGATTCCACTTATTGGAGGCCTTTTCTAATTCAAGAACCTAATACTCACAGCTAAACCAGTTAGGAATCAATTTAAATGCTCTGTTATCCTGGAACCAATTCTCCATCTCTTATTTTTAAAAATCTTCTGTCAAATACCTTGCCGAAATACAGATATAGTTCATCTACATCATTCCTTTCATCTGCCAGTCTAGTAAACTCTATCAAAAAAATTTTTTTAAAAAGTGGAATAAAGTGATACTTATCTGGCACAACTCAGTAAATCCTTAATTACCCTTATTTATTATGGTTTTCTCTATGGGTCAACCAACCAATAATTCATTTAAATTTAAGGATATTGTGGGGATCAATTTCTACCTCACCAAGTCATAGCACACAAAATCTAGCTTGTCTTAAAACAACAATAACAACAACAACAACAGACATTATTTTCTCTAGCATTAACCTCTTTGTACGTGGATCCTAGAACTTGCCCATGATTTTGCTCTAGGCAAAGACAAAGACAAGCAGAGCAATCATTTTTGTTGTTTCAGTTTGGATAAAATATCTCCTTCTCTGTGCTTTGTGTAACCATCTACTTAAATGTTTCTGAGTTGTCTGCTTTAGAAAAAAAATTAGTTTGGTATCTTTCTAGAACACAGATTTAAGATTTAAGCAGCTTTGTACTCAATAAAATACCACAGAATCTAAATGAGAAAGGCGAGAGACTTTTCTTGGTACCATAGGCGCAAGATGCAGTGTACAGATGACATTTTATTGAGTTGTACACTTGAAACCTGAGTGATTTTGCAAACCAATGTCACCCCCAAGTGATTGGTGTGTCTCTTTACTGAATAAACCATATGCCATGTTCAAGATTCAGGGACCCACTGTTTAAACTTCAAGAATTTTCTCAATTGGAATTTCTCTGATTGGATGAGATTAACCATGGGAACTCTCTTTTCTTAACCATCACTAAGCTATTAATATATTTAATTATTTTCTTTGCTCTACCTAGTCTTCCCTCTAACAAGATAACTCTCATAAGAGTTAATATTAACTCTATAACCTCTATATGGAAACATGGAAGAATCTCTTTTTTGTCTGTAGCTTTCATGGTTGAACTCATCTACTCTTGTAACTTCAAGGTTGTTTATATCTAATGACATTCAAATTGATATGTCCTCTTTGGATCTCATTCCTGAGAATCAAATCAGCATTATCTATTAGATAACACAGTAATTCCTCCATTTCTCATGTATTAAATTGGAACTCAAAGTGTTTTCCCACAAACCTACTTTTGTCCTTCACAACCCAGTGATTAGAAGTACCGTCCCTCTAGTTTCCCAAAAAGATATCTGGGAAACATGTTAGATTCCTTTCTTATCTTTTCACCTCTCTTATTATATAACTCATGAAGATTTGTCAATTATACCTCTGGACAAAGAGAAAATAGTACAGGAAGTAAGAAAAACTATATGTATAATAGTAAGAACAAACACCATAGTATTTTATCATTTAGTTCATTGTATTTTTACTATAAACTACAATCCAATTTCATTTTATTTAGAATTTTTACCCATAGAAATATATGCATGCATATTTGTAGAACCATTGTATCATTTTCCAATAATCCTGGCAGTTTAATGTTCCCAAATCTTTATTGTGTGATAATATTAGTGAGGAAACAAACAAACAAAATCCTGTACCATATATTCACATAACAAATGCTTTCACATTAGTGATCAAGCATATATATTCTTCTTTAATTCTTTTTAAATTTAATAGAATTTATTACATACACTGACTGATAATACGATGTTTTAATGCTCTTGTACACAAACTCAGAATGGCCAAAATATTGTTTGAAGATGCATATGGGCATGCCCCCCCCCCCCCCCCCCGTCACACACACACACACATTACTGGGCTATATTTGTGAACAAGGGGGTTGTTGTCCTGACAAGTTGGGGAAGGACATGTCTCATCTATCTCTAGTTGGGGAAGGACATGTCTCATTCATCTCTTTCTACCCCCCAATTTAATGCTTATACTTTTAGCTCAACTATTTTGAACATCATAATGAAGATTTCATCTAGTTACTCAACATTTCCTATTTATTACTGGAAGGAAATATTTTGATTAACCTGAGGATATATCATAATATTTATCAGTCATATTGTTCCAACTTCTATTTAGATATAGTAGCCTTTTTCCCCCAAGTGTAAGATTTTCAGGAATCTGACTCTCTATTCCTATCAATGGCCAGAGTGAACTGAATTAATAGAAGGAATTGCCCCTTTTTATTTATTCTACCCAGGCCGAATCTCCAGAGAAATGCTTCATTGTTGCAGACAACACATTCTCTGGTTTGCAGGCTGGCCTTAATGGGATGTTAAAATCGATTGGAGCAATTTCTCTGTCACCTGAGAAGCACTGTAGGTTTTGTGGTGTATTGCAATTTTATATCCTTCTCATGTCTTTTTCAAAATTTTACATCACCAAACCAGTGTCTTCCTTTGCTTCTGAGACCACAGCTTCCTTTTTCTGAGGAAACAGTTCTTGTAAATGTGTATTATACCTGGAATCCAAGCAGACCCACCACGGTGGTTGTGTCAAAGCCGTGACAGATAATACTGCCTATGGTAAGAACGGTACTGCGAGTGTGAGGAGGCTAAGTCCGCAGGTGTATTTGCATTTCATAACAGTGCTGCTATATTGAGAAAACAGTGCCCCCTTGTGACGGCAGCCTTGTTCTTGTGAATGCTGTTCCAATGTTTAAGCACAGATGGTGGGATAAAATAAACAAAAGCAACGTTATTTTCATTGACTACTGTCTGTTTTAATCACTATCAGAATAGTTACTCCCCTGCCTCTTCAGAAACTCAGGCGGGCTCCCTGACTTTCTGGTAACTCGATCACTTCAGAAGTTTAAAACACTGTGTCAGGCCCTGGCCGGTTTGCTCAGTAGATAGAGTGTCATTCTATGGACGGAAGGGTCCCAGGTTCGATCCAGTCAATGACACATGCCTGGGTTGCGGGATCCTAGTAGGGGTGTGTAGGAGGCAGCCAATCAATGATTTTTCTCTCATCATTGATGTTCTCTCTCTCTCTCTCCCTCTCCCTTCCTGAATAAAAATGAAATGAATAAAAAAAATATATATTAGAAAAACAAAAACACTGTGTCAATTCATGTCCAGTCCCAGGACTTATGGATAAGATCTCTCTCCTCCTTGCCAGCTTGGGCCATTCCCATGCCTGTAGTCCAGAAAAGATGGAGTGACCCACTTCTTTCCCATTCTTAATTCAAACCCTGTGTATTCCTCCTCCTCCAGCTTGCCAAAGGCAGTTTCTAAATGCTTAGCTTTGGGACATGGTGAGAGAGAAGAGGTCAGGGAGAGGGGTCATTAAAGGTCTTAGTTAAATGATACTGGCCTGCACTGGTATTTGAAGCTGATTTTTTCTTGTCACCTCTAGTCACCTATCCATTCCCTCTTGTCTCCCTTCTGTTACTATCTTTATCTCACCCTTTATATTTCTCAAGTGGGGAAGTTGCATTTCCCCCCAAACTGTAGCCCAGCATTTTAAGCCTTAAATTGTTTCTTTAGAGTTACTCTCTTGACTTGGGATGAGTAGGTTTTGCTAGAAATTCCAGAAAAGTTAGTGGGGGAAGCTCATAGGATAGCTCTCTCCAAGGAAATCCTCTTCATATAGCATCCCAATTCCTTATTTTCTCAGTGTGGGTGAGGGATTTAAAAGATACCTAAATTTTAACTGACCTAAAATATATTTATTTGGATATGCTCAACCAAACATCCATTCTCTTATATGCACAAAGAAAGTCTGAGAGAAATATAAATTCTCCCATGATCAATATTGACTCTTGAGAAAATTGAATAAGCCAGTTCAAATCTGGCTGTCACATAGTTGGATTATGGTTACGTTCAAATATACATGTTTTCACATTTATCACTCTCAAGTGAAATTGCTTAATAACTATAACATTCCTATAAGGAATTGGAGAAAAGTGGAAATCTGGGAGTGGATCACAAATGAAACATTTAGAACTGGTGAATTGGGACACCTGATTGAAGTGCTGAATATAATACAACATTTTATCATTTCTTTAAAGTATTACAGTATGAGAGTTAATTACACAATTACTATAAAAGTGTTGAGGGTTTAGAGGCATAAAAGGCTTAAATTGTAAAGGATTCTATTTTCTCAAGGCACCAGGCAGTCACAGGGAGCAATAATACATAATAAAACAACAAATAGAACTTTTCAGAGGAGAACTGCCTTCCTGGTTTGGAAACAGAATATACAAACCTCTATTTATAAAATCTTGTGCAAACTGACTCTGGAATAAATTTTAAAGGCATTAATTAAATATAAATATTAATACTTTAAACAATGATGACAGATGCTTATTATAATTTAATTACATATTACTAAAATATCTTTCATCAATTATATCTCATGACAGTGAAAAGCAAATGTTACTTTCACAAAACATTTGAAAATTAATTTAAGATGCTCAGACAGACATTGAGTTATCAATATAAAATTAAAGAAAATATACATGACTGAAAATAAATTATATACATTTTAATTAAAACCACAATAATTAGAGCATACCAATTAAAGCTCTCATTATGAAAAATGTATATTTGAAACATTTCCTGATCATGATTTTGCAGTATTACTTTGTAGCATAAAAAAACTAAAGCAATAGTTTGCTGAGGAATGAGCATGGGTATTACTAACCCTCCTCCCCTCCTTTTCAGCTCTTAAGTACATCTTTAGCATTTTTACTTACGACCTAACTTTCGATGCAAAATATAGTAATTGAGTGGCAGTGGCTAATGAAGCAATATTAAGATTTAAATAATAAGAAGAATAATATTATTTTAGATAATAGATACTTCTGTAACAACTCAAAGTTTATCAGAAAAAGAAGACATGTTCAGTTCGAGGTCTGACAATAAAATACCCGAGGGGTCACCTGAACAGGTTGTAAGGAAGAACAGCAGTGGATATGAAGGTTTGTGAAATATGCAGGGGTAAAAACATAAGAGTTAGATTTATTTAGAAAAGAGACAGTGCTTTTCTTTTCTTCAACTGCATGGTAGAAATTATGAGCCATTGG
This sequence comes from Myotis brandtii, assembly GCF_000412655.1. Classification (NCBI taxonomy): domain Eukaryota; kingdom Metazoa; phylum Chordata; class Mammalia; order Chiroptera; family Vespertilionidae; genus Myotis; species Myotis brandtii. Next base: position 1,932,119 of record NW_005370297.1, on the reverse strand, counting down.
ATTTTGTTTCCCCTGAGAAGGAACAAGAGTTTTCATTTTTAAATGTATGACGCCCGTCCACAGACACAGGCACCTGTGCCAGGGCTGGGGGTAGCAGGGGTAGGGAGGGGGCCCAGGCTTCTTTTTCAGGGGACGTCCTGGAGGCTCCTTTACTGGACAAGTTTGTAGGGAGACTGGGAGGTAGGTGAAGGCTGGCTTTTCTTCTGCACAGAAACCAGGAGATGAAATGTTTGTGAATCTCTTTTTATGGGATCAGTGTATAGAGTATTGATTGTCTCTGTAATAAAATACCAAACTTTTAGTGTAATGAAGAGCTTTTGAAACATTGTGGTTTCTGATCTCTGAAGAAAATTTTAGAACTATATATTTTGTTTGCTATACATTTAAAATGATTAGGCTTAACTAGATTAGTTATAACAGTAAGCATTAACATATATTTTAGTGAATTATAAAAATATAATTAGGGTTTCTTTCTCATTAATGTAGGAATTTCATCTATAAATAAATAGGTTAAATATTATTTCCATTTTATTTTAACTTTTACGTTTTAGACAAAGTATACACTTCTGGAACAATATTATTTTCTGAGAGAAAACACCATTCCATCCAAGGACAGCTTTATATAAAGCCAGCATCACATTGGGAGTGTGCATAAAAAAATACTGAGGCATAAAACATGTTAAAGCAGTGGTTCTCAACCTTCCTAATGCCGCGACCCTTTAATACCGTTCCTCATGTTGTGGTGACCCCCAACCATAAAATTATTTCGTTGCTACTTCATAACTGCAATTTTGCTACTGTTATGAATTGTAATGTAAATATCTGATATGCAGGATGTATTTTCATTGTTACAAATTGAACATAATTAAAGCATAGTGATTAATCACAAAAAAATATGTAATTTTATATGTGTTTTCCGATGGTCTTAGGCAACCCCTGTGAAAGGGTCATTCGACCCCCAAAGGGGTCGTGACCCACAGGTTGAGAACTGCTGTGTTAAAGGAACAACCTAATTAAAATCCTATAATTCAATGGGCTTTCTGCTCTATAATAGTGAATTATTGAGAACAGGAAAACAATGAATGGAAGAAATCACTTCTAAAATCAGAATTTGGTATTTGGCTCTAGTTTATTTTATTTTATTCATTCTAGTGGCTAAAATAAAGCTTAGTCAATATAAACCTTAACTGCTGTGCAGTCTGCATAAACTGCAATAAATTAGTTTAATGATTTTACCTATGGTTTAAAATTAAATGCCCAGCATGTAAAACTCATGCAGGGTAGTTTAACCTGTGCAATGCTCATGCCTGTTATTTCCTGAAGTAGGTGGCAGTGTTCTTGTCAGGCAGCATCCGGATAGGAAAGGGAAAATAATCCTCCATTGCTTTCATTCAGCAAATACTTATTCATTGTCCACTACACATGCCAATGCTAGATTTAGGAGTATCATTAAAGAGCTAAATAAGAGACATGAGACCAAAATTGCATTAAACAATAAGGGTTTATCATCACACATAGCAACAAGGAAGGAGTGCACATTTCTAGGTTTGTTGAATTCTGTGACACAAGTCATGGAAGAGACAGGAAAGTTCCTTCTTGTAGTTCTGTCTTCTTGAGTCCCCGGGCTTTCATTCTCAAGTTTATTCCTTCAAGGATATAAGTTGACTTATCTGTGCATGTCTGATGTTCTAATGCCTGGCACCTTCTCTAGAAACCTCCCTGTAGACTCTGTCAAGTGCCCTTGACCACATTTGGAAAGCAGCATTGCAAGGTAAAGCACCTTGCATCTTTATATTCCACTAGAGGCCTGGTGCAAGAAATTCATGCACAGGGGTGGGAGGTTCCTCAGCCCAGCCTGCACCTTCTCGCAATCCCGGACATCCCTCTTGCAACCCGGGACCACTGGCTCCTAACTGCTTGCCTGCCTGCCTGCCTGATAACCTCTAACCACTCTTCCTGCCTGCCTCATTGCCCCTAACCACTCTGCCTGCCAGCCTGATCATCCCTAACTGCTTGCCTGCCTGCCTGATCGCCCCTAACCGCCTCTGCCTCAGCCCCTGATGCCGCAGCTTCATCTGGAAGGACATCCAGAATGATGTCTGGAAGGATGTTTGGTTGTCCAGTCTAATTAGCATATTGCACTTTTATTATTATAGGTAATGTGAGGCGCATCTGTCAGAATACATGTGTGTATGTGGAAGAGCAGCGGCTGCTAGACGAGCAACCAGCAATGTTTGATACAAGAAGCATAAACAGATTGCTGTGTTTACAGAGTTTATAAGAATAATATTGGTGTGTATATGTTTAGTAAGGCTTCACAGAGGGAATAATATTTGTGATAGAAAGGATGATTACATTTTCAGATAAAGCAAGTGATTCATATGTGGGTAGGGATGACAAAAATCATAGGTTTCTGCAGTTATATTGACATTTAGTGACTCTCATATATTTCTCAGAATATTATTGTGGCATTATAAATGTGAAAATAATACAGATACGTTTCTAAGCTAGAAGGATTGGGCCAAAATCATTGTTTCATTTTAAGCAGAGAAAGAAGAAAGCCCTCATAAAGTAGGAGCATTTAAAAAATATTACAGAATGCTCCTTCTTTTAGAATAGGAAGTATTTAATCTTATAATAAATCTTTAACTTCTTCAGATCACAAAATCAAGATGATTATACCCTCAATCTTTACGTAGAACATCTAAAACTGAACTCAATATAAAAACATTGAAATTATTGTGAGAAGCATTGTTAAAAATCCTCCATATGTACTAGCCTTTAACTAATAGCCACACTAAGAAGGTACTATAGTTTTTTCCTATTCTACTGGTTAGAAATTGCAAAGCAGGGCTTATCAGTAATTGGGCACTTGCAAATTTTTTAGTTTCTCATTTAACTCTTACCCCTTAGGAACTATACAGAGAGATATCTGTGATTAGGAGTAAAACTGGCCTTATAGCCTAAATTATTTCAAATAGTATTTCCTATAGGGAATTTGATACTTCAAAAATGTGTATAAAGCTAAATATTTTTTGTGTGAAAATAATGCCCCTAACAGTATGATGACTGCAAGAGGGAAAGGAAGGTGGGAGGAGGTGGAAAAGTCCAAAAGGGGCATAAATGGTGGTGGTAAGAGACTTGACTTTGGCAAAAGCTATATACTATATGATTTCAACTATATGACATTCCAGCAAAGACAAAACTTTGGAGACAAGATATAGTAGGAAGAAGAGGTGTTAAAGCTGTACCCCTGAAACGTGTGAAGTTTTATTGACCAGTGCCAGTCCAATATATTCAAAATAATTTTTTAATATAAATTATGTCCCTACAGGGATTTGCATACTAACCATGTATACATTGGATATACAATTCTTGAAACAGTTATTTTCTCAGGCTAGTAGTATTTGTAATAATCATTTTCAAAAACTTAGAAATATAAGCACTTGTCTGATATTTTAGTTATGTGAGCAACAGAAACGCTACTTCATTGCTGGTGAGAATGAAAAATGATGCAGGCCACTTTGCAAGACAGTTTGGCATTTCCTTACAAAAATAATCATACTCTTATATGATCCAGCAATCATACTACTCGGTGTTTGCCCAAAGGAGTTGAAAACTTAAAGACTTATATCTACACAAAAACCTGTATGAGGATATTTATAGCATCTTTCTTTATAATTGCCAAAACTTGAAAGCACCTAGATGTCCCTCAGTGGAGAATGGATAAAGAAACAGTGGTATAGCCAGGCAATAGAATATTTTTCAGCACAAAAAACCATCTCTTAAGTCATAAACAGACATGGTGTGAACTTAAATTCATATTACTAAGCGAAAGAAGCCAATCTGAGAAGGCTGTTTACTATATGATTTCAACTATGTGACATTCCAGCAAAGGCAAAACTTTGGAGGCAGTGAAAAGATCAGTGGTTTCCAGGGGTAAGGAAGGAGGGAGGAGAGAATAGGTTGAGCATTTTAGGGCAGTGCACATATTTTTAAAATCCTCACCCAAGGATGTGTTTATTGATTTTAGAGAAGAGGAAGGGAGAGAGAGAGGGAGAGGAACATCAATCAGTTGCCTCCTGTATGCGTGCCCCAACTGGGGATCGAACCCAAAACCTAGGTATGTGCCATGACCGGGAATTAAACCTGCAACCTTTTGTTGTGTGGGATGATGCTCCAACCAACTGAGCTCCCCAGCCAGGGCTGCTGTTACACCTCTCCTCCTCTTCCTTTACCTGTTATTCTTCCCCATTCCTCCTCCTCTTTCTTCTCCTAATACTCCTACTATTAAAATAATAATTTTAGCCGATGCCTCATATGAACCACTTGGTGCTTCAGACACTGTACTATGTGCTTTTCCTTACTATTTCATTTTGTCGATGTAAGAAATGTCTAAACCTGTAGAGGATTGTTATGAGTTTACTTGAGCCAAACTGATGACATATACCAGGGAGCAAGATCTCAAATGCTCTGGAGAATAACGGTCTTGCAGCTTCATTTATGCATTTGAAATTAAGGAGGGAATGGAAGGAAGATTACATAAAGGTGGGAGAGAGCAAGGTGGGAATTGGATTACAAGATAGTTAACAAGATAATACGCTTTCTTGAGGATGGTTATGGCTTATGTCAAAGGTGTGTTAACCTTGATGCACAGAAGCAATGGGCAGAGTTTATTCAGGACAAAGATAAACGTTTTACTAAAAGGTGTATGCCTTCCATAGTGGCTGCATCAGTCTGCATTCCCACCAGCAGTGCACGAGGGTTCCCTTTTCTCCGCATCCTCTCCAGCACTTGTTTGTTGATTTGTTGATGATAGCCAGTCTGACAGGTGTGAGATGGTACCTCATTGTTGTTTTGATTTGCATCTCTCGGATGATTAGCGACTTTGAGCATGTTTTCATATGTCTCTTGGCTTTCTGAATGTCCTCTTTTGAAAGGTGTCTATTTAGGTCCTTTGCCCATTTTTTGATTGGATTGTTTATCTTCCTTTTGTTAAGTTGTATGAGTTCCCTATAAATTTTGGAGATTAGGCCCTTATCAGATATAATGTTGGCAAATATGTTCTCCCATGTAGTGGGCTTTCTTGTTGTTTTGTTGATGGTTTCTTTTGCTGTGCAGAAACTTTTTATTTTGATGTAGTCCCATTTGTTCATTTTCTCTTTAGTTTCAACTGCCCTAGGAGCTGTATCAGTGAAGAAATTGCTTCGGCATATGTCTGAGATTTTGTTGCCTTTGAATTCTTCTAGAATTTTTATGGTTTCCTGTCGTACATTTAAGTCCTTTATCCATTTTGAGTTTATTCTTGTGTATGGTGTAAGTTGGTGGTCTAGTTTCATTTTCTTGCATATATCTGTCCAATTTTCCCAACACCACTTATTGAAGAGACTATCTTGGCTCCATTGAATGTTCTTTCCTCCTTTGTCAAATATTAATTGAGCATATTGGTTCGGGCCGATTTCTGGGTTCTCTAAAAAAAAGGAGACATATGTAATACTCTTTGTAATACTTTAAGCAATAAAACAAAATTTAAAAAAAAAGTATATGCCTGGTGCGTGACTAACCACCACAACCTGCCCACTTAGCAATGTATCAGATCAGACTACTCTGAGAGGTTGCTTTCATAAAACCCTGTTTTTCATCTACAATTTAATGCTTATAATAATCCTTTGATACCTATTATTGAGATGCCTATTATTGAGATACCTATTATTTTTTACCATTTTACAGTTGAGAACAAGTGACATTTAAAAAAAGGTTAAATAACTAATAAAATGTTTGCCTTCCATTAATTTATTACATTTATACTAACCACATGACACTCTGGTCTCAGATATCTGTCTTTCCCCAAGTCAGAGCTCATATATTCTGCTTCGCTTTTCAAGGCATTTGTCCACTGGGCTTGTCTCTCTTTTCAGTTTTATCTCCTACATCTCACTTCAAACTTTCCTAATTTAATCTCCTCTTTCTCTTATAAGCAAGATAAGCTTAGTCCTTCCTCAAAATTTTCTATCACCATATATTCTTTCTTATCTATAACTAGAGGCCTGGTGCATGAAATTTGTGCATGGGGGGGTATCCCTCAGCCCAGCCCTCACCCTCTCCAATCTGGGACCCCTTGGGGGATATCCAAATTCTGGTTTAGGCCTGATCTTTGTGGGATAGGGCCTAAACTGGAAGTCGGACATCCCTCTCACAATCTGGGACTGATGGCTCCCAATCGCTCGCCTGCCTGCCTGCCTGCCTGCCTGATTACCCCTAACCACTTCTGCCTGCCAGCCTGATCACCCCCTAACTGCTCCCCTGCTGGCCTGGTCACCCCCAGCTGCCCTCCTCTGCTGGCCTGGTCACCCCTAACTGCCTTCCCCTGCAGGCCTGGTTGCCCCTAACTGCCCTCCCCTGCTGGCCTGTTCGCCCCCCAACTGCCCTCCCCTGCTGGCCATTTTGTGGTGGCCATCTTGTGATGACATGAGGGTGGCCATCTTGTAGTGGCCATCTTGTGATGATGTCCTGCATGACACCACCTAGGCTTTTATTATATAGGATAATGTTCATTTCTCCATCTGCCTATCCAAATCATATCTGCCCTTTAGATCAAGCTTTATACCCCTTCTTCTGTGGAACCTTCCTTCTTCTTCCAGAAAGTTTCCTCTTCTGAAAACTTATCACTAAATATTGCTAGAAAAGAGAAGAGAGCCAAAAGCTTACAATTATTGAGTATATGTCATTATTCTAGTGTTAGGTTTAATTAAGATATTTGACTCTCGAATCAAATGCCCAAGGCAAACACACATATACATAAACAAACAAACGAAGCTTTCCTCTACTTACTGTCAGTGTGAAACTGCGCAATAATCTCACCTTTCTTTGTATCAATTTCTCATCTGTAAAATGAACTAATAGTAGTATATACCCTATAGAATTTTGTGAGCATTAAAAGACAATGTATGTAAAGTACCTGGTATTATAATGTATAGAAATTATACAATGATCCTCATTTTAGGGTTGTAACTAGGATTTACTTTACTTTATTTTCTATATAAAAAATCTAATCCCCTTTATATTTATACTATGTCCTGTGAAACTTCAGAGCTCAATTGTCAGTTGATTGCATTTTTAACAGTCCTCAAATGATTTTTTTCCACATGATTAATGTATGAAATATTTTTACATAGATACTTTGATTATGTGTTACTGTGCATGACTTTGTCCTATTGCCATGGTTTTCTTAACTACTTAAATATTTATCTACCACAACAATAATTATAACATGTAAGTCAGAAGCTATTAGAACACATATTTGCTTCTGACAAATTCAATTAGATGAATTGCCAGCTAAACCAATCAAAAAACAGCTAATTCTGAAAGGTCAATTCTGAATTATTGTTACTCATAATCATTTCCCAAGCCATTAAGCTTATGAAATCCAATTGAAACTGAAAGCCATAAAACTAAATTATAGAAAAGCTGCCCAAGTAGGTCCTGAGAGTTCCATACATGTGAGCAAGACACTTGTCTACAGAAATTACTTCAACCGGATTACCTACAATAGGACTGCTCTAGTAATTGTTATGTGGCCATTATCATTTATAGACTCCATATCACAAAGACATTTTAATTAATCAACCCCAAACAATCTAATGAGGTGAAGTACTAACTGAAGCAGTTTTTAAATGCACCCATAAAATGGGTAGCAAGTCTCTTGAATTATAAGGGGAAAATAACACAAATATAGAAATAACTATGTACTTTAACCATACTGGATGTTTTCTGTTACAATAAAGATTGATGTGAAAATCAATCAACTATTAGAAAACAATTCTATATCATATTACTCTAATGGAGGATTAAAAAATTATTTAAAAATTTATTAAATAAAATGTATGTCCTTTGTTCCATCTTTATCAACATATTTCATGTCTTATTTCTCATCTGTAAAGCCAGATTCCTTTGGATATTTATGATTTGTTGAAGCTGTCCCTTTTTAAGTGGAATATACTGAAATAATGCAGATGGCATATAAATAAAATTTAATGTTATAACACAATGTATTATTTCTAGAGCAAATAATATTGTATTATACTTCTAAGTCTTTAGAAAATAAATGTCTAAATACATGATTAACTCTAACAGTTAAATCTAATATAGAATGATTTTTGTGATTGGATTTGGTATACAACAGTTTGCATTGGAAGTGTGAAAAGTGAATGTCGAATTCCTTCTGGAAAAAAAGGAAAAGTGAAAAAGCAATGGGTTTTGCAACCTAAACACCTGAATTGGAATTTCAGCCTTGGGAAATTACTTAGCCTCTCTGAGTCTTAATTTCCTTACCTGTGAAGCAGGAACACCATTTTATAATGATGAAGGGATAAATCCTTAGGGAAAATATAGCAACGATCAGTTATACGTGCATAACAACAGAACGCCAAAATGCATAAAGCAAAAACTGACAAAATTGAAGGGAAAAAGAAACCTTTTAATATTAATAATTAAAGCTGTCAATACTACATTTCCAATAACAGAAAAAAACAACCTGGAAGAGAATCAACAAGAGCATAGAAGACTTGAATTACAATGTAAACCAACTAGATGAACAGTTATCTATAGAAAAATGACATCTAATAATGCCAAAATAGAGACAGTATTTCCTATATATAGAATGAATCAGTTAAATATCAAAGGCAAGCTTTAGGTAGTGGGTTGTGACCCTGTGTGAGCATAACTATTCAAAATAAAATGCAAACAAATTAGATTTTGAATAACAATCAGCAATTTTTAATTACCAAAGTATATTTGATCACCATAGAACATTTTAAGCATAGAATTGCTTAAAGAAGAAAGTAGACATCACACATACTCTAATGTTAAGGATTTATGTGTTTTTGATGCATACTTTTCTATTATATTTTTCTTTAAAAAATTGGACATACTTTTAGAAAATAAGTTTACCCTTAAAACATATGGTAGATAATTTTTCATTACTTTAGAGTATCTTATCAATAATCTACTCATTGTTTAAACATTGTTTAACATATGTAAGTTGTTTTTACATTTACACAGTAGATTTTTCTTGTTTATTGTCCTTTAATTGATAAAAAAAGATTCCATATATTTCCCAAAGCATCATGAGAATGTTTAAAATTAAAATTTGTAATTCAAAAATGACAAAATAAGATAACCTCAAATAAAGGAGAAAAGTTAAGAGAATCATGCATATTCTGATAAGTTGAGAAACAACAGACTTGGGGATTTCCTGTCATACATTCATAAGGTTTCCATTTATTGAGTCATTAATTAAAAAATATTGATACCTATTATGTATCAGGCAATTGGGTAGATGTCATCGGGGTACCAAAAAGAAGATCTGCCAGTACTCGAGGAAGAAAAGAATATAGGTAAGATGTGTATTTAACAAAGAGATTTATTCATCATGCAGAGAAGGGAATAGGTAATGGTGGACAACAATTCTCCAAAACAGAATAATATTTAGATGCTGATGAAATGAGTTCTACGAATTGACAAGCAAAATATCTGGTTCGTGACCTGGACTATGCTCGTGCTAGCCTCTTCTGACCTTAACTAAGGCCTTAATTCTCTCTTCCGCACAAGCTGATTTCCTTTGTGGTGAGAGCATGGGTTTGGAATTCAAGGCCACTGAGGATCATTCATCTCGAAATGACACAGACCTTTCACAGTAGAATTATTTATTTATCTTTAACGTTGGAAACTACACTTGCAGAAAATAATCACCGAACCTCTCTGAACAAATGTTTTTCCCTTTCCAAGTGCTTCGGGATGAGAAACTTTGATGTGCAGACCTTGATATGAACTTCAAATTTTTTTTGTGTGTGATTTGTTTTTAAAATTATAGTTTTAGGGAATGGGTCTCTGAATGTATGCAACTGTGCATTAGCAAATTACTTAGTCAGTCTAAGCCAGTGGTCGGCAAACTGCGGCCCCTTGAGTGTGGCTCTTCCACAAATCGCGCAAATACAGTGCGATTAAAACTTTGTGGCCACTCTCAAGGGGCCGACCACTGGTCTAAGCCATCTTCTAATCAACTGTAAAATATGAATAATAACAATGAGTGTCCCTCATAGAATTACTGAAAGGTTCAAATTTGATATACTTAAAACCTCTAGCATTGTGCGGGCACACAGTAGGCCGGGCAGATAGGAACTTCTCTTGCTTTCCTCACTTATCTTCCTTCTAAATCAAACACAGATTTTTATTTTTATTTTTTTTTAAATATATTTTATTGATTTTTTACAGAGAGGAAGGGAGAGGGATAGAGAGTTAGAAACATCGATGAGAGAGGAACATCGATCAGCTGCCTCCTGCACACTCCCCACTGGGGATGTGCCCGCAACAAAGGTACATGCCCTTGACCAGAATCGAACCTGGGACCCTTGAGTCCGCAGGCCGACACTCTATCCACTGAGCCAAACCGGTTAGGGCCAAACACAGATTTTTAAAATAAACTATGTATTATACCAACAAGTACAGATTTTTTAAAAATAATTATGTATTTTACTTTACCAGTTAGTATACCATAAATTCTACATGAGTATCTTTACTTTTTGATTTACTTACTATGTATTTGTAAATTAACACTGTATATTTAAGAAGCTACATTATTAAATAAAGTTCAAATGTAATTCTTTAAACTTCCCAATGCTACTACTGAGCAAATTTAGTCTTCTTGGAAATTTTAATATCTTTTATTATTACTTTTGAAGCCATAGAAACCATAGACCAGGGGTCCTCAAACTTTTTAAACAGGGGGCCAGTTCACTGTCCCTCAGACCATTGGAGGGCCAGACTATAGTTTAAAAAAAACTATGAACAAATTCCTATGCACACTGCACATATCTTATTTTGAAGTAAAAAACAAAACGGGAACAAATACAATATTTGTATTTGCATGTGGCCCGCGGGCCATAGTTTGAGGACCCCTGCCATAGACAATACTGGACACACATTAGAGATGTATATAAAAGGAAAAAGCATCTTCAAAAGGACCACACTCTGAACCTCACACTGTCTTTAATGTAACATTGTGGCAAGAACAAAGTAGAAGTTATGTGTTGTTTCATTTGACTGTTTAATTGCATTTAGAAATATAGAATTTTTGAAATGTCAGAATGAGAAGTCCTCTGACAATCCACCTTTACTATTATTATCTTTTAGGAAACTAATTTGTATAAAACCAAGTGAAGAATTCCCTGTAAGGTTAGCATAGCCCAACCTTACAGTTCACCTGAATGTGATCTTTTATTATACAGGACTGTAAAATAATGAAGAAATGAAACTTAATACACAGGCCTATGTAACTGTACAGTCTTACTGTCCTCCCTCTGGTAGAGTCAGCACATAGATAAAACTAAATGAATCTGTACAACAGGTATTTGGGAACCCTCTCTGCTTACATCTGAAACTTCTATAACACCTATTGTTTGTACAATTTATTAAGCATCTCTTGAACGTTCTCTAACATAGTTAATGAACCATATTTTTAAACCAGGTTAATAAAAATTTGATATCTGCCATATTCTAAATGTTAGTAATAATAAGATGTAAGGACTCAGACTTTTCCTTTTGGGAACTTAAAATCTAGTGGTCAACTGACAAAAAAAAAAAAAGTTTTTAAAATGCAATTGAGTTCCATAAGAGACTTATTAAATAACTAGTGGCCCAGTGCATGAAATTCATGCACTGGGGGTTGGGCGGGTGTCCCTCAGCCCGGCCTGCACTGTCTCCAATCTGGGACCCCTCAGGGGATGTCCTAAGCTGGAAATTGGATATCTCTTTCACAATCTGGGACCACTGGTTCCTAACTGCTCAAATGCCTGCCTGCCTGCCTGATCTGCATGCTGGCCTGATCACCTCCAACTACCCACTCCTTCCGGCCTGATCACCCCTAACTGCCCCCCTGCTGGCATGATTTCCCCCAACTTCCCCCCCATGTGGGCGCTTCTTGCTTTATAAAAAAACTAGAGGCCCAGTGCACAAAATTCATGCATGGGGGGGCGTGTACCTCAGCCTGGCCTGCATCCTCTCCAATCTGGGACCCCTTGGGGGATGTCCGCCGGTTTAGGCCCGATCCTCTCACAATCTGGGACCACTGGCTCCTAACTGCTCCCCTGCCTGCTGGATCGCCGCCTAATCACTCCCCTGCCAGCCTGATCACCCCAACTGCCCTCCCTTGCTGGCCTGATTGCCCCTAACTGCCTCTGCCTCGGCCCTGCCACCATGGCTTTGTCTGGAAGGACGTCCGGAAAGTCTCCCGGTCTAATTAGCATATTACCCTTTTAATAGTATAGATAAAGAAATGCATTGTTTCCTAAAAAAATGTATTCCCTTCTTCAATATTAGAGTATTGTAGAACCTTAGAGTGTACAGCCAAGTGTTTTCAAAAAGTATAATTGAAAATAGATAAGTAGCCCTGGCACAGTGGCTAAGTTGGTTGGAGAATCGTCCCATACACCAAAAGGCTGCAGGTTTGATACCTGGTCAGGGCACATACTTAGGTTACCAGTTTAATTCTGGGTCAGGGCATATACGGGAGGCAACTGATGATGTTTCTCTCTCACGTCGATGTTTCTCTCTCTTTCCCTTCATCTCTTTCTAAAATTGATAAAAACATATCCTGGAGTGAGGATTAAGAAAAGAAAATAGATGAGTAAAATTCTTATTTTTACATATGTTTGACATTGTGCCTTCAATAATGCATACCAAAGTGTCTCATTGAATGGTACACGTTCAATAATTATGTGTTCTTTGATTGATTGTCAGTGAATTGGCTTGCGTTCTTGCATTTGAGACTGAATTGCTATTAACTTTGAGCAAATGACTTCAATTTTATATATATATACTAGTGACCTGGTTAACTGATTCATGCACATTGAAAGGAAATTAATTAGAAGGTGGCTGGCGGGGTGGGACTGAGCAAAATTGGACAGACACGCCCTGGAGCCAACCTTCTGTGGTCACTCCCTGGCGTTTGTGGAGTGAGCAGGATCCCTCGGCCTGGCCTGCGGGGATTGGGCCAAAACTGGCTCTCCGACATCCCTCAAGGGATCCCGGAGTGCGAGAGGGCATTCTGCAAAGTTGCTGTCATACAGGGTGTGGAATGCAAATGCAAGTGTGCAGTAAACCAGATTCGGGGCTGACAGTACCCCAGCAACAACATAACCCACAGCTGAAGGTGGAGTCGCGTGGCCCCAGGAAGAATCAGACTCCCTCCTCTCTGGTTTCGGGGAGTGTCACCCAAGAACTGCCGTTGCTAAGTAACTGCAGCTTGGCAGCTCCTGGGTTGAGTGTCTGCCCCCTGGTGGTCTGTGCACATCATAGCAACTGGTCGGACGGTCGAACACTTAGCATATTAGCCTTTTATATATATAGATATTTCCAGTTGGCACCAGCAACAACATAACCCACAGCTGAAGGTGGAGTCGCGTGGCCCCAGGAAGAATCAGACTCCCTCCTCTCTGGTTTCGGGGAGTGTCACCCAAGAACTGCCGTTGCTAAGTAACTGCAGCTTGGCAGCTCCTGGGTTGAGTGTCTGCCCCCTGGTGGTCTGTGCACATCATAGCAACTGGTCGGACGGTCGAACACTTAGCATATTAGCCTTTTATATATATAGATATTTCCAGTTGGCAATTTAAAATCCTATATAATAAAAGGGTAATATGCAAATTGACCCTAATGGCAGAACAACCGCTTGCTATGATGCCCACTGACCACCAGAGGGCAGATGCTCAATGCAAGAGCTGCCCCTTAGTGGTCAGTGTGCTCCCACAGGTGGAGCTCCACTCAACCAGAAGCCGAGCTGATGGTTGTTAGTGCAGCGGCGGTGGCAGGAGCCTCTCCTGCCTTCTCCACAGCACTAAGGATGTCTAACTGTGGCTTAGGCCCATTGCTCGTGGGGAGAGGGCCTAAGCCTGCAGATGGACATCCCCCGAGGGGTCCCGATTGCAAGAGGGCACAGGCCAGTCTAAGGGACTCCCCCGAGTGCATGAATTTTCATGCACTAGGCCTCTTATCTACACTAATAAAAGAGAAACATGGTAATTGGCGTACGACCGCTACCCTTCCCATTTGCTAATCAGGGAGATATGTAAATTAACTGTGCAAATTGACCCTAATGGCAGAACAACCGGTTGCTATGATGCCCACTGACCACCAGAGGGCAGATGCTCAATGCAAGAGCTGCCCCTTAGTGGTCAGTGTGCTCCCACAGGTGGAGCTCCACTCAACCAGAAGCCGAGCTGATGGTTGTTAGTGCAGCGGCGGTGGCAGGAGCCTCTCCTGCCTTCTCCACAGCACTAAGGATGTCTAACTGTGGCTTAGGCCCATTGCTCGTGGGGAGAGGGCCTAAGCCTGCAGATGGACATCCCCCGAGGGGTCCCGATTGCAAGAGGGCACAGGCCAGTCTAAGGGACTCCCCCGAGTGCATGAATTTTCATGCACTAGGCCTCTTATCTATAATAAAAGAGGTGATTTAGGTGAAGATTTATTGACTCAGAAACTCTGAGTACTTTGAAGATAATTTTAGACTAGAGAATAAAGTAAGTAATACATGATTTGAATTATACGTTTGCCCTTTGTTTCTCTCCATGCAATTAAGCAGAAAGGTGCAAAATCTAACTTTTGAGAGCTGTACCTAATTAAAAAAAACAAACTAAAAAAAAATGAGATGGCGCTGTAAGCTAGAGGTTAGAGTCTAAAAGCTTTTCTGGGCTCCTTCAACAATCTTGTAGAAATCAGTAAAAAAGCCTCTGTGTGTCTTTTTTTTTTTACCAAATGATAACTATAAAGACTTATTTTAGCATTGTGACAACATAATGTTGTAGAAATAACACTTTATTTGTATAACTAAAATTCAAATCATGTTTTGCTCACTTATTGTTTCCTGTGTTTGGATATAATACTTTAGGTCAGTGAACTTTAATATAGCTGATAAAATAATAATAATAATAATAATAATGGCATCAGACTGCTGAGAATTGAAGAAATCTCATCTGGAGTGGACAGACTACTTTTGCTCATCATATTTTGCCCAGTGTATCCATGCTGTCTGGATACACTACCCACCTATTACTTACTTAGTAGCATTCTTGGTTGTCAGATCAACTGTCATGGTACTGGAATGCTTGTGTTCCGGTAACTCTTATTTCATTTCATAATGCCACATTCACATACATTTTATCACACTGTATTATTATAATTGTTCTAGTTTATTATTACAGTTTTTGTTAATGGTTTACTGTGTTAATTTATAAATTAAACTTTATCATGGGTATGTATGTGTAGGAAAAGACATACTGTATGTAAGGTTTGTACTATGCAAGGTTTCAGGCACCCACAGGGGGGACTTCTGAAATACACTTTTAATGATGGGAGTTTTAGGTTTTAATATGTGAAATAAAAGTTAACAGATTGGAACACTGACAAGGGTCCACTAAATCTTCTAATCCAGAAAATATAACCTAATATGTGTGATTTCTTTTTTTTTTAAATAATTGTTTTCCAAAGTTATAAGGGACTGATGGAGGGATTGAGGAGAATAATTTTCTCTTATTGCAAGGGTTGATTTATTCATTTATTTATTATTGTTTAAATAAAATATTTATAGAATTTTCAAAATGTGCAGTGTATTCCATGTGCTAACCAAATAAAATATTTTGTTATTGGTTTCTTATCTATATCACTTTAGGATATAATTTCCCTGGTAAATCTGGAGTATTAAAAATGAGAACCTATATTAGAATTTTCTTTTGATTAGAACAATTATTGCATTGGTTTTTATGTATTATTATGCATAATAACTCTCAAATATGAAAATATTATTAGTGTTCTATTAGTTTCAATGCAGACGTTTCATAACATTTCCTTTGGTCTCCCATAATGATAATGATCTAGATGAGTAGGTCTAAAACCTCAATTTTTTTGTTTCATTGCTTTCCCAATAGTTTTACATTTATGTGTGTTTGTATGAGAGGGCAGCCGTGGGTCCTTAATGACCACCTCTGGCTGGACAATCCAGTTACCAGCATATGGATATCCAGTCCAGCATGTGAATTGCTCATTCCTGTGCGTGCCAGCGAGGTGGTACATCACACTGAGCTAGGCGTGGAACTCATCCCTTCCCTCATTTTCCACCATGAAACCTCTGAACAAACAACTCCAAACTTTCACATGAGCCACAAGAGCCATTACTGAATATTTGAGGGGCAAAGTGGGCATTATATGAACATTAAAGAATAATTACAGACACGTCATCTATGTATGAGAAAATTACTAGGCAAATATATTGCATTTTAAAATAATTCAAAATCCATATTCAGTCTCTTTTATTTCTGAGGTGGTCATGATATTTGAATACTCATGGATTACAGTTCAAATGCTGTTTTTTCCAATTTCTAGTTGTGTGAATATGGGCAGGTTTATTTCTTAAATTGGATTTCTTAGCATAAAACGAAGATAATAATACAAATGTATTAGGTTGTTCCAAAGATTAAATAAATAGCATATTTCAAGTACCAAACAAATGGTTTAAGACTCCAAAGTCCCTCAATGTTAATAGAACTGCATTTATTTATTTTTATATGCTATTAGATAATTGATTTTTTAAATCAATTTTTCACTAAATAAGTTTAAAGCCCTTATTTATGCTTTATTCTTAGAGAAAAGGTTTGGTTTGTCAATTGGTAATTGGAGAAGAAAGCATAAAAATGAAATCAACTATCCATTGTTTTCTATTGGTTAATATTGATTTTTAAGTATTGTTATTTATTACTTGTTGAAAGTTTATTCACATATTTGTTTTCAATCACAATATTTTTTAACAGGGGCATGAGCCATCTTCATTTTGTTTTTTTATGATTTTGTCATGTAAAATTACTGGTTAATTTCAAATTAATATTTTATCAAATTCCTAATTCTATCCTCCCCAGATTTTTGGTATTGCAATAAGAGTGTTTTTCAAAATATAGCTAATTTACTACTTTCCTTATAGACTTACTAGGATTTGTGAATCTTATAACTAAAATATGTAATTATTATGATGAGAAAACATATTTTTCCTTAATATGGCATTAACCTTAAAATACCAACCAAATTTTGGTAAAGTAAATACTGGCTAACAAATAAACTTTGGTTGTAATGCTCAGATTGTGTACAGACTTTATTTCTAACCAATTTTTAATCTGGACAGAGAGCTAAGATCTTAAATATCAAATTATATAATGAAAATCTCTATAACTTTATTTGCTATTTAGCCAAAACATTTTTCATATCCATGGCCATTTAGATGGCTTACTAAGAAAATTTTTGTCTGTGTCATATACTTCTCTTGAAAAAGCACTTTAGACATGGAAGAGATGAATATCACTGGAATGGAGCCCTATGACCAGAAGCAATTCATGTGATTATATGTTTCAGATCTAATGCAATACAAATTAATGCCCAAACTGTCCAAACAGATGGCCTTCTGTCTCATTTAACTGGTCGCCAAGGACAAATAATTCAGAACAATCCTTGGTAGCCTATTCTCACTATTAAAATCATCAGAAAATTGTTGGTTCTTCCTCAATACTGCTTTTGTTCTAATTTGTCATTTTTCTTTGAGATTATTTTACATAGAGATAGAGAAAATAATGCATCTATCATTTTTTATATTTAAAAACCATAATCCATGTCTTTCTTCCAATTTTCTTCTATTTTTCCGAGAAGATAAGCTAAAAGGATAATAATAGTACAAATAAAGTAAACTGATGACAGTGCATTAAAAGTTTATGTAGTTTGAGGCAGAAATATGGATTTTAAGGCCAAACCTGCATTTGAATCTTAGGCCAGATCTTGTCTGACTATAAGTCTTTAAATAAGTTAAACTCCTTGAATTTCAATATTTAAAAACAGAAATGATTACCTCTACCTTAGAATAATGTTGAGAAGATTAAAAATAATAGCTAGTATATTGTGGGTATTTATTATATTAAAAGTGTTGCTATTATACCTAATATATCAGCAATAATATCATTATTTTGGAAAATAATTTAGAAATAAATAATTACCACAAAAACAAAATGCAACCTTTGACAATGAAAAATTCATTTTTTAATTTATTTTATAAGCTATTAGATCAGTTGGTAGGATAGGAGAATATTAGCAAGTCTTTAAGAAGTATGACGTATTTTTTGGACAGGATGGAGCTATACTGGGGATGAATGGTAGGAAATATAGAAGAATTTCTACTTAATTCAGTAAAAATTTTACTCTGATTATTGGTTCCATGAAAGGGAAAATAAATAGTGCTTGACATAGGGACTCAAAGTTATCATGATAGTAAAATGAAGATATTATACAACATTCATAATTCTACAGATATACAATTCCATGTTGAAAATTATTATAATTGACTTTGTAATTGAAATGGCTTTGTGGCAAACATTACTCTAAAATAATTCTAAAACATAAGTCCAAAGGTAGTTTTTACTTATTTACACGCAAAAGATTATGCAAACATTAACCTTAAAAGAAACAACAAAGTGAATTAAAAACTGCCAATTCCTTTTATTTCTCATCTTGATTTTATGTGGTTTGAGTTTTATATCCTTACCAGTTTTGTTCAAATCTTTGTACAGCATGTGGATTAAGTTCTCCATTCCAATACTTCTCCCTCTCAGGTATGCAAGGCAGCAAATGACAGCAGTACTTTGACTAACTCAGCTTGTATTGTAGGAGAAATTCTGTGATATTTAATGATGAGAAACCTTTCATAATCCTCTTATAAGAAATAAATTCAAAACAATGACCCAATAGACACAATTACTAATTCCTCTGTAGGTATCTCTGTTGCAAAAGAAAAAAACAAAAAATACGTGCCCCAAGAAACATTTCAACTATGAATCTACCCTCATTAAAATATATAGTCCACAAACTGAGATGTGTCCATTTGACAAATCTAAAAAAAAACGCTTTAATTGGGCTGTTTATTAATATTAGTTTGCTTGTTAATCCTCACCTGAAATATTTTTCCATTGATTTTTAGAGAGAGGGAGAGGGAGGGAGGGGAAAAGATGTTAGTACATTCATCTATGTGAGAGAGAATCATTGATTGGCTGCCTCCTGCACGTCCCCTACTGGGGATCAAGTCCACAACCCAGGCATGTGCCCTTGTCCAGAATTGAACCCCTGACCCTTCAGTCCACAGGCCAACACTCTATCCACTGAGCAAAACTAGCTAGGGCTTTTTTAAAGATAAATTTGAAATCAAAACAAAATTAATAACAGAACTTTAGGGGCAGTGTGCTTATGTCCTTCTAAAGCAGTTTGCTGCTTTTCAATGACATATATACTAATATATCCTATATAATAATAGACAAACATGGTAATTAACTGTACCTCCGCTACCCTTCCCATTGGCTAATCAGGGCGATATGCAAATTAACTGCCAACCAAGATGGCGGCCAGCAGCCAGGCAGCTGAAGCGAACAGGAGGATTGCTTGCTCCAGTGAAGGAAGAAGCCAAAGTTCCCCGCCTGCCACTGCTGGGCTCTGAGCTTGTAGTATAAGAAACAATGTTGCAAATATAGAAGCTAAACAATTCCCATACTTTCAGCCAGCCGGCTGAGCTGGAGTTGCAACAGAGTTTCAATTATAGAACCCAAACAAACCAGATACCTGCTTTCAGCAGCCGAGGTCTCAGAGCTGGAGCCGAGCCTCAGAGCTAAAGCCGGCTCTCAGGTCCAGTGAGAGCCATAAAAGGAAAATAAATCCCAGAATAAAAAAAAAAAAGAAAAAAAGGAGAGGTTGGGCGCTTCAGTCACGCGCCAGCCTGAAAACGGCCCTCAGCCTCTCACCCAGACTGGCCAGGCACCCCAGTGGGGACCCCCACCCTGAAGGGGGTGTGACCAGCTGCAAACAGTCATCATCCCCTCATCCAGGCTGGCCAGGCACCCAAGCGGGACCCCCCCCCTGATCTGGGACACCCTTCAGGGCAAGCCAGCCGGCCCCCACTCGTGCACCAGGCCTCTATCCTATATAGTAAAAGGGTAATATGCCTCCCAGCACCAGGATCAGCGGAGCAGCAAGGCCTCCTAGCACCGGGATCAGCTGAGCAGCGAGGCCTCACTGCCCTGGTGTCAAGCGGAGCCACGAGGCCTCCCAGCCCCTGGAGCAGCATGACAGGGGGCACCGCGCAAACCTCCTGATCGCTCTGCGGCTCTGTGTGTGACGGGGGAAGGCGCCCCAACCCCCTGATCAGCCCTGCTCTGTGCCTGATAGGGGGGAGCTCCCCAACCCCCTGATC
>NW_005370297.1:1905360-1911373 GCF_000412655.1 Myotis brandtii | reverse complement strand
TGCCTAATATGCTAATTAAACTGGACAGCCGAACACCTTCAGGATGAAGCCGGGGCTGCGAGGCATGAGGGCCCGAGCCCCCTTGCATGAATTTTGTGCATCGGCCCTCTAGTATATATGTGTTTTTTTAAACTATCATTTCCACTACATACATGATTCATATGCAGCTTCTTTTCTTTTGTCATCCTAGAAATGAAATAACTACATTAATAGCTTACTCTTCACTAAGTTTTGTGACTGGCTTCCATACATTACCTCATTTAATCCTCATGGTCATTATACCCGGTATTACTGCAACCTGTGCAACTATTTCCCCAGTTTTACAGATGGAGAAGCTGAACCTCTGTGGGTTTTATACCTAATCTAAAGTCATCTAGCTTGTAGGATTGGATTCAAACTCTGACCTAACTGACTCCAGGCGTCATACTGTCATGCTCTTTCCAATGTACGCTATGGTTGTGTTTGACTGTATACCCTATTTTTTATATATGCCATTTCTATCTCTAGTAATAAAGTTTCAAATAATATTGTTTGCCACTAAAATATAATTGCTTTAATTATAGAAGCAAATGTGGTCTTGGTCTATAGTTCCATTTAGAATATATTTCCTGTATTTTTTTCTAAATCAGTTACATTTTCCATATACTAAAAATGTAAAAAAAAATGTGGGTGAAAATGTAAGCTCTAAATTGAACTTTTTCATTTTGGCAGAGGACATAGCCACTAGCTAAAACAGTTCCTCAGGTGTGGCTGTGTGGGGTTATTTATTGCCAGCAAAAGTAAGGAAGAAATAGCTTGAGCCCCATAAGTAGGTTTAGAGTGACATTTACTGAAAAGGGACCATCTGATGTAGGGGAGGAAGAACACTGAGAGCGGCTGTGCGGTGTAGGTATCAGTGCAGAAAATAATAGGTCTTATTTTGGCTTCTGCTTTATTTTCCCAAATTTCAAAGAGCAATCTTTCCTTTTCTCCTTACTGAAAATAGATTAAGATTCTCTCTCTCTCTCTCTCTCTCTCTCTCTCTCTCTCTCTCTTTAGGGAAGATGCCCCTTTATCCAATTCCTGACCTTAAAGAAGAAAGTAAAAGCCTTTCTTTTAGATCTAGGAAAATGAATCTGTGTTTCTTAAAATGGTTTTAAACTTTTTTTAGAACTTTAATAAAGTAAGATTTACTGCTTCTAGATATGTGAAATAACAGTTCTTGGTATTTAAAATTACCCTGATAGTACTTAATAAGAAAAAAACTCAATGTCATTAGGGCTATAATTACTAGACAGAGGAAAAAATAAATGTTTTAAGAAATAGGCACACATGCAATGGTGTTATTTGTGATAGACAAATTCAGATTAAGCATGTTAAGACTGAGGTTCTGTAGGTTATTAAAATATAACCCTAAAAATACAGATACTGTACCTAATATAATTGAAAAAACTTGTCATCAGTTGACTTATGGAAATCAGTTTGATCTACACATTTAAAGGTCGGGAAACTCAAACTAATCAGTTTAATAAAGACTGGAAAGTTGGGATTCATAATATACATAGTTGTCAGATCTTGGCTTCTGAGAGAGCAAATATTAGACAAGGAAAAACCTAAACTCAATTGATATAATTTCATAAAACACAGTTTTTTTCTAAGTAATTGATCAATTTGTACAGTGCATGTAAGGCATATTTGCTATTTCACTTTCGTGATCAATAGATGATTGCCTATTTGCTAGCAGAATTTGACCATCATATTTGTGTAAACAATAAAGACAGTTTTCTTTTGAAATAAGATTAGTGATGTATTTAGCTAAAAATCACCCCAAAATATTCTTTATATTTAGACACCTGTTGTAAAAGCAGATGATTGTCTAAATACCTTAGTATTGACACCTCTTAGAAGTGCAGACATGATTATAATGAATCTGCTGTGACTGTAGATCTGTCAGCTTAATGTGCCTCTTGGAGGTGCCTTGTAGGGTTTCATTACCAATTATAGTAAATAACATTTCTCTTGTGAAAAACGAGTTTCAGTGGACCTGTTATCATTTTTTCCAGGGTGATAGCAGTGTACTGAAAAAAATCCTACATGAGAGGTAAAATGTATTCCATACATTGCTATACTGCTAGGCAGGCTGAGTATAAAAAATTAAATACTATTTCATGACGTATTTGGAATACCAAACCTTAAAGAAACTGGACAAATTACTTTGGGAAATGAATCTTTATGAAGAAATAATAGGTATAACTAGTTTAACATTATAAAATCTAATCTATGAAGTTATTCATTTAACGTTAATATTCAGTATCAATTAAATATTTAAGGCTTGGGTTGGAGGTTCATTATACTTATGAGTTCTATTAATATTCAGCCTACCCAGAGAAAAGCTTGTTCATTTGAGTAAAGAGTACAGAAGTCCCTTGAGTTACATAATTTTCTCAGCATTCCCACCATCCCACTGTGTATACATACATATATCCCCCCCCCTCTTCTTCCCAAACTACTCTCCTAGATTAAAATCCCCTTTGCTTAAAACCCACTTCAGTTAGATGTCATTGCTTTATAGCAATAGGGGCACATGTAACTTTTTCAGAATTTTAGGGGATGTTTTTCATGACGAAACACATAAAATTGACCTGATTGACAATTTAAATGTATGTACAGTATTGTTAACTTCATGTGTACTGTTGTACAACAGATCTCCAGAACTTTCCCATCTTGCATAACTGAAAGTCTATACCCATGGGACAGCAAGTCTAGGAATCATTTTAATCACAAACCAGAAAGGATGCTTTTCTAATTGGTAACATTTTGAAAGTACATGTGTTAACCCGTGTGTGTGAATGCTTTCTTCCTTAACATAAAACTGGTCTTTTCTTAAATTACAAAAGTAACACATGTCAATTCAACAATTTAAATAATATAAACACATTAAAAAGATAAGAATAGGCTGACATAGCCCCAACCTGTAATAAAAACTTGTTTATCCTTTTGAGATTATACTTTGAGGCTATTGTTCTTATTATGTGCATAAATTCTGTTTATAGCAATAAGATTACATTATAATTCTAATTTTTATTCTTATATCATATCACCGGCAACTGTTCAAACCCAAATCATTGTTCTACAAAATCAGTTTAATGACCTGTAATTCAATTTCCTATTGATGGGCATTTAATCTATATCCATTTATCCCTGTTGTACTGATACTACCAAACAAAAGCTGATGTTTATACCTTCTCACACTTTCTAATTATTTTTTGGATGTAGACTTTCTGGTTCAGAGATATATCAAATTTTAAAGCTCTGAAACTCTGAAAAAATGCTCTGTCATATTTGGTACTGGTTTGTATTTCTTAGCAATTTAAGAGGGAGTTTGTTTTCCTCAAAAGGGGCTAACACTGTATATGTTCATTCTTTGTAATCTCTACCTAATGAACCAACTATTAGTAAAAATTTAGAAATTAGTAAAAATTTTGAAATTTAAAATAATTTTCAATTATAAAACTTGTGGTTCCTATTGCTGATCTCCCAATCTTCTCCCCCCCACCCCAAATTAACTAATCTTCCAGGGGACAAGGTGAAATATTTACAGTTATTGTTAGAGTTTTTAGTGTGTGCTCTTATACTCTACCTACACATTATTTTTCACTATGACAAACAATTACATAGCTTGTTCTGTCTGTAGGAATTAGGAGAGGGGGAAAAATAAGTATGAATTATAAAATATTATTATATTTTTCCAAATAAACCATTATTAATAAAAATAATTATATATTTTTCTTACAACCACAAATTAATATAGTAAATAATATATTGCTATTTTTTCAGATCATTTATTATATTTATATCATGTAGACATAATATTTTTAAAAAATAATTTCCAACTCTTTTCAATATTTTGGGATGAGACCTGCATCCACCTACCTGAAACCTAACTATTAAGACTGAGAATTGAGTCTACATATTGTCAACATGACTTAGCTGTTTGTTCCCAGGAAATTTTTGCTCAGGAAAGATAAAACTATAAATAAATAAAATCACTGCTTGCTGCAGAAAATACATACAAAAAAATGTATGAGACAACTGTTTACATGTAATTCAAGATCTTCACTTTGTTATGTCTACCAATCTGGAGGTCATATGTCACAGACTTTTTACAATTTTAATTAGTCCCCTGACTTAAAGACTTACATTAAAGCCACTGTGCCAAGACCCTGATGCTATAAATATCCCAGTTCTGAGTTCTACCTTCTGAATCATTGCTAAGATCTTGCTTACTAAGGTGGCCTTTTCCCTTACTGTGGTGACTTCTAGTAAGCTTAGCTTTTCTTTATTAGCAGGTTGTCTGGTGATACTTTGGGGAGTTCACCAAGCTCAGGGAACTTTGGGGAATCCCACTGAGATCCATTAAGACTTCCTCTGTACCTTCATCCAAAAGCCTTGACTCCGAAATAGTGTGCTCCACTGGGATGCACCTCTCACTCAGGGCTCTCTCCAAGCAAGCTGGTCTCAGTAGACACAGGCACAGATGTCATTTCTTTGAGCTTCAAGTGTTACGTTTATTTTTCACCCCAGAAAATAGAATGCCTTTAAGGAATCTTGGTTTTCTGGTCAGATTTGAAATCTCTCATTCTTAGTTGAAATTTACCTTGTGACTACAAATATGACTGCTTGTTTTGTCAGTCCTTAACAATTTACATTGCAAATCTCTAAGAAAGATTCTAGAGGACTAGAGGATGGGGGTGGGCATAAACTCAGTAAATCTGTCCTCAAAATAAGTTCTGTAAGTATCTTCAGGAATCTATTGGGTTTAGATTTTCAAAAGTTATGAGTACTTTTCTCAGTTGTCTTTTTAACTGATCTTTTTAGTTTTATCTATCTGCATTTGAGAAATTTGCAGGGCTCTTGATTGGTAATGGACAATCTGTTGGCTAATTTCTGAAGACACATTTTTGTATGGCCACCAATTTTTATGTCTGTTTAAATCTTGATGTGTCATTCACATTTAGGTCTTTAATCCATAGAACTGTTTTTTATGTTGAGTGTGAAGCAAATATTTAATTTCATTCTTTTTCCATGTGTACACACAATTCTCCAGGACATTTACAGAAAACTGTCCTTTCTCACTGATTTGAAATGCCATTTTTCTCATATATTGTGTCCATATTTGTGTGGTTCAGTTTCTTGGCTTTCTTTTATATTTTTTTGTCTATTTGTCTAGCTTAGGGCTATCACCATACTGTCCCAATTATTATATCTCTATCTCTATCTCTATCTCTGTCTATCTCTCTCTCTATCTCTATATCCATATATATATCTATATCTAGACTGAGGAATCTCAGAGGGAAAGGGGGAGCGGGGAGGGTGGGAAGAGATTAAGCGAAGATCTTATATGCATACTAGAGGCCTGGTGCATGCATTTGTGCACGAGTGGGGTCCCTAGGCCTGGCCTGCACCCTCTCACAATCCAGGACCTCTCAGGGGATGTTGGACTGCTGGTTTCCACCCAATCCCCACACGCCAGGCCAAGGGACCCCACCAGTGCACGAATCCATGCACCAGACCTCTAGTTTTTATAATAAGCCTTGATATATGTTAATGCATTCTTTTCTTCCTACCTTGTTTTTATTTATAAACTAGAGGCCCGGTGCACAAAAATTTGTGCACTCGGGGGGCGGGGGGAGTGGGGTCCCCCAGCCCGGCTTGTGCCCTCTCGCAGTCTGGAACCCCTCGGGAGATAACGACCTGCTGGCTTAGGCCTGCTCCCGGGTGGCAGAGGGCAGGCCCAATCCCTAAGTGCAGCCCCTGGTCAGGCTCAGAGCAGGGCCGATTGAAGAGTTGGGGCGCCGCCCCCTGTCATGCACAGAGCAGGGCGGATTGGGAGGTTGCAATGCCACCCTCAGTCACGCTCAGGGTAGGGCCGATTGGGGGGTTGGGGCACCGCCCCCTGTCACACTCAAGGCAGGGTCGATGGGGAGGTTGCGGCGCCACCCCCTGTCACGCACAGAGCAGGGCCCATCAGGGG
>NW_005370297.1:1888118-1904428 GCF_000412655.1 Myotis brandtii | reverse complement strand
TTGCAGATGAGAGGCTGGCAAGTGAGGCGGGGAACGTTGGAGTCTGCAGCAAGCAAGCCTCGTGCTCGCTTCAGTGCCTGGCTGCCGGCCGCCATCTTGGCTGACAGTTAATTTGCATATACTCACTGATTAGCCAATGAAAAGGGTAGCGGTCGTACGCCAATTACCATGTTTCTCTTTTATTAGTGTAGATGCCTTGGCTATTCAGACTCCTTTCACTATTTTATACATTAAAGAATAAGATTGTCAAATTTGACCAAAAGAGTAAGAATTTTTATTTGGATGGCAATAAATCCATAAAAGAATATGGGGAGAATTAACATTTTTATAATATTTGGTATTCCTATTAATAACTTGGTATATATATTTATTAATGTCTCTCAATTATAATTGTCTTTTCCTTTTTTGGCTTTGAACATGATTATTCATTTCTTATTTATAGCAGAAGCCCCTTGTTTTGGTTGAACATTCTGAGGTATCACAATTTAAAAACAAAGTTCAATAAAATAACTAAAGATGGTGTGCCTATAGAGTCTCCCTTTCTTTCCATGAGTATTAATAAATGAAGTCCCCCTCATTATAAATCAGTTATTTGGATTGTGAATAAGCCTTTAAATGTGGGCTCATCATTTTTACCAGTATCTTTCTTCCTGACACAGCGTTTATGTAGGCATTTGGATATTTCTTGTAAAAGTAATTTTCCACAAAAAGATTATGGGAAACAATCACATGTGTTGTTAACAGAATAGTTTAAAACAGCATATCTAGTAGAGTGCTAATGGCTATAGATCAATGTAAGGAAAGGTATATGCACTAATTGTAACTGTAGTGCGTATTGCTATATTTTTTATTGTCTCTCTCACTTCCATATTAACCCCTCAATATATGTTCTGCAATAATAAAATGTCTCTAAGCATCCTACTTTACAATAAGTACAATGTTAAGTTTCCCAGTAGAGGACACTGGAGACATTGCTGGAGGAAGGAGCTCTCCTGTGGTCTCTGGAGGGTGCATGGCGAGTCAGCAGTATGGGAGTGAGGATATCCAGTGATGCTCTGCCTAGCCATGCACCCAGAACTATTCCTCTTGACATGGATGCCAGGCACTCTAGGTCTCCTGTCCTCACCAGGGCCCTGCCTGATTTTCTCGGCTCACTCTTCACCTCCCACACAAGGTTGTCTCCCAAGATCTCCTAATACTGTGGCCCTCAAAACAGAGATACTTCATGCTCTAGTCCTCCTGTTATATCTGTTCCCCATTCCCCTTGAATGCCCATCCTCTATAGCTTTCCTGACTCTACTTGTGTCCCTAAACCCTCTGTACATCCACACACTTAGCTACCTGCGATGGCTTATTTGCACTTCGGAGGGTTGGGTTCTGCTTGTCCCATGAATACAGAGCACCAGGAGGCTTATCTGTCATCCAGGGAGTTGCAGCACATTCTCCTCTAATGAGGTATGAACTCTAAACCTGAGGAGGGGAGTCCCCTTCTATGTTAATCCTTCCTAGGCTACTTTTTCAACACCTAAGGGTAGCTGGGATATAATTATACCCTATAATTACTCCTGTATCAGAATTTAGTAATTTTTATATTGAACTTCCCCTGATGAAATCACTGTGTGGTTTCTTTCTCCTAACTGGAAACCAACTACTGAATGTAGTTATCTCTGGCTTGTGGTTTAAGGAATGATTTCTATTGTACTTTTTAAATCTTTACTTTCAATACGTTCTCTAATTATCATGGGTTATCTTTGTAATAGGAAAATAATAATATGAACTAAAAAATAAAAATATTCCTTTTTTAATTACTGTGCCATGCTTGTCAATTCTTTGTCTTAGTTGGTTGGCTATTCTTCTATTAAAGGTTGACACTATAGAAAGGGAATAGTCATGTTAAATCTAGCTTGCTTGAATACATGAATGAATGAGTGCATTAATTAATTCTACCTATGTCATTAGCCTCTAAGAGTTCAGATTATAACTCAAATATCCTAGTTTTCACTAGTGCTATTAATATGTTTAAATTCTGCATGGCCTTTAAACTGTAGACCCGTTAGTGTATTGCAATCTTTTGTAGTTGTTTTAAAATAATTGAATGAAAGAATAGTAAGGATAACAATTATTTCATTTTTTTCAATTTATATATGCATATGTACATACATGGGGTAAGTGTATGTTTGGGTTCCAATGTGAAATGTATTTAAAATAATATTCACCATTAATACAGGGCTTATTCTAGAGCAAGCACTAAGTGCTTTACTTATATTTTATTATTGGTTGCAATAAAAAGTAAAAAATGTACATGTCTTTTGAGGTTTAACTTTAAACAGTTTTACTATTCCATGTTTTTTATCCATTTCTCCAAACAAGTGAGGTTCAGGAATAAATGTTTTGTATGACATATTAGAAGGATTTACACAGATCTACCAAAATGTGGAACATTCAGCAGATTTTAGGCACTCAAAAATAACTTCTGTCCACTATATCCCCTTGCTTTCCCACTAGACAAGTTTACTTGGCTCCAACAACCACACCGATGCCATCTTTCCTAGAACAACACTTATTTAGTACATGAATCAGCACTAAGCTAGATTTGTGAGGAACCTGAATCTAAAACATAAAAGCATTGTAAAGAAAAAGTTACAATCAAGAAGTAAAAATGTACCCTCCTTAGAATATTAAGACTTACTCTATTTTATTTTTAGGATCTTTCCTCTGAGATCCTAAGCAGTCACAAAACCAAAACAAACAAAAAAACAAAACAAAACTAGTGTTAGAAAAGCCTAGATCTGGTTTTAGATTCTTATAAAACCTCCAAAATTACAAATGTGAGTGCTGATTTTTACCAGAGAAAAGACTTAAAAATGTCACTTTTCTCTGATTATAATGAAGGCAATTAGCTCATGCCTTTATTCATATTTATATATTTAGGGTGGGCAAATGTAGGTTAATAATAATAATCCTATATAATAAAATGCTAATATGCAAATTGGCCCCTTGAGAGTTTGACCAACTGGGAGTTTGACCACTTGCTATGATGTGCGCTGACCACCAGGGGGCGGCGTGGAGTGAAGGGAGGCCCTGGCTGGCAGCCAGGGGAAGGAAGGCTCTGATCAGCTCTGATTGCCGGCCAGGCCTAGGCACCCTACCTGTGCATGAATTTTGTGCACCGGCCCTCTAGTAATAATATAATAAATAATATATAATGAATACTGTAAGAGACACAACTGTAAACCTACTTATTCCTACCTCTGTATATGGATATGAAAGTGATTTTTGCTCTCATTTATTGGCTAATAATGTGGATAGCATCTGTATCTAGCACCATGAGTAATATGTTACAAAAAATGCTATTTTAGCTTTAGGACAATGTGTTCCATGGTGATGATCTGGAGGTTGTTTGGACAGTATCATTCTAGTCAGGGGTATGGCCAAAAGTGGATATAAAGGCTCCTGGCTACAATCTTCAAAAGCCTTGTCAAGCTTAGGAAGCCAGAGTTTTCCTGGCAGAAATCTGAATTTTGGCCACGCACTGTGGATCACAGGAAACCTAAGAGCCATGCTTCACCATATGTTCATCCAGGAAGCTGTCCACCAAGGGGAGGCATGCATTTCAACTGAGCATGCTCAGAGGAAATGATTTGCTAAAGGAAATCATGAGCAAATTATCATCATTAAGTTACTGATAATTCAACATATAAATGTTAGCATCTATTGTGTGTCAAACATGGTTGTATTTTAAAATATATTAGTGTTTGAGACCTTGACCCCCCAAAAAAATCTCTTTATGGACCTTATATTCTAGCATGAAAGACAGATTTTAAATAGTAATGAAAATAAGCAAATTAAATATTATATTAGAAGGTGATGGTCATTATGAAAATAAAGAGAATAAAGTATTGGTAGGTCATAAAGACTCCTCTTATTTTCTTCCCTTTACTCCAGATTCAAACTTCTACTATCCTTTCCTCATTAGCACAAATTTTAATATGCATGTATCCATATAAATTATGTAGTATCGTTTCTAATTTACCTCACTGTTGTTGGCCCTAAATTTAGTTCAGCTCCTCACAGTTTTAAAATTAAATATGTTTGAATTTTATCCATCTTGCTCTACGTATATTCACTTATTTGCTTCTAATTGCTGCATAGTTTTGAATAGCATGCATCCACTGCATTTTATGTGTGCATTTCTCTAATAATAGACATCTAACAATTTCCAGTTACATAAATAACAACATGATGTACTTAGTAGGTCCATTTGCCAACTTTCTAAGAACTCTGTTAGGATATATATATATATATCTAGGAATGAGATTGCTGGGCATAAAGAGACTCAATTTTAGTAAATGGTATGAAATTGCTTTTCAGAATGGTTATATTGATGCATACTCTCACTATTATGCTCTTTCCAACTTGCCACTTCAATGGGTATAAAATGGTTTTAATTAGCATTTTTAAATTTTGAGTTTGAACTTTCAGACCTCCCTTTCCGTGAGTTTCCTATTAATATCATTTGCATAGTTATCTGAACAATTTCCAGTTACATAAATAACAACATGATGTACTATTAATATCATTTGCATAGTTATCTATTGGTTTTCCTGCAGTTTTTTTCTCTTGCTGATTTATGAAAATTCTTTGCCTGTGTGACTCAGTGGTTAGAGCGTCCGCAGGCACACGCAAGGGTCACGGGTTGGATTCCTGGTCCAGGTGCCTGGTAGTGGTGCATGCCTAAGGCAACAAATTTTTCTCTCTCTTCCCCTCCCTCCCTGCCCACCTCCCTCCTCACTTCCTTTCCTTCTTTCTGTCCTTCTTTCTACTCTCTCAGAAAAGCAGTGGAAAAAATGTCCTGAGGTGAGGATTAACAAAAAATAAAAATTAAAAAAAAATTCTTCGTATATCTTATAATCAGTATTTTTCTTTCTTTTTTCTATTATCACTCTTCCTAAAGAGCTATTTTTTAGATATTTTTTTCCTAACAGCCTTCACCCATGAAATTTTAATGACACAGATGTATTTTATCTGTTTATGTATTTCAAAATATCTGTGTTTTATATATTAAAAAGTAAAATATGGTTACTAGTAAAATATTTATTACTTTCAAACAGTACGTCCCCAACTGAGAGTGCGTGTAATAATAACTTTTTTTTCATTTAAAAAAATATCTTAGTTCTGTAATCTGTGTTATGTTTACTTATCAGAATAGCGGATTTTTTTCATCTGTCAACCTTTTTAACCAGAGTGCTTAATTTTGTAATACAGGTACTGATTTTTTAACCTTATGACTTATCCTTTTTAGTTCTTATTTAATGTCTTTTCACATTAGTGTTTTACAGTTTATTTTCCTATTTGTAGTTCTATTTGATATATAAATTCTCCTTTCACATTTAGGTTATAAATGCAACCAGAGTACATTATGCTCAGGATCCACTCTTACTTTTCTTAATTCCATTAGCAGATTTTCTTAATACCGTATAAAGATTTATTTGAGTTATCTGAGGTTTTTTCCCCCATTAATCTATATTCTTTTAAATACTATTTTTTTGGGTAATAGGCCTTAAAATCTTTTTGGGCAAATGTGCACTGTAAGTCAGAGCTTGTAGAGTTATTCATAGGCTATAAGTTATTCCATGTTTATGTTTTATAGATATTTTTTTGAATGCTTAAAAAAAATCAGGTAAAATTTTGATGGAGATTTCTTTGAATTTGCAAATTGATTTGGGATAATTTTTTTACTTATATGTTATGATTCCAACCTTGAAGTTATAAGTAACTTCATTTACATTTCTAATTAAATTGTTATCTTTATATTTTCTAAATAGGTAAAAATTAAACAAAATTCAAAAGGAAAAGAAAAAGTATATCCATAAAATGTTTTCTCATTCTTCTCTTCCATCCTTATTGGCAACTACCACTATTGGATATGGGTGTTATCTTTCTAAAGGATATACACTTTAGTTGTTGGATGATATAATATTTTTAACATCATATTAATATTATTATTGGGTTTGTGTGCCAATTAATTTTTGGAGGATCCCATTTCTGTGAAAAACCACTTAGTAAATATTTTAGGCTTTGGGAACCAGACAGCCTTTGTTGCCCTTATAGTGGAAAAACACCCAGAATCATATTCCATGCATGAGTGTGGGTGTGTCTGATACAACCTTCAAAACAGGACAGTGTGCCATTTGACTCTCAGGCCACAGTGTGCCCACCCCTGTTATAATGGGTTATTGTTTGAATATATGAAAGATAATGATTTCTGAATATCAATGTTATATTTGGTCACCTCATTGAATGCTTTCATTGTTGATAGTACTTTTTTCTTCATTCCCTGCATTTGTCAACCACACAATTAGGCAATAGACAAATAGTGATAATTTCCCCCTTTATTAGTTTTATACCTTAATTTTTTCCCTTTTGTCTATTTGCAGTAGTTAATACCTGCAAATAGACAAAAAATATGTGAAATAATAATGTTATTTTAAGCAGTCTTATCTCATATCTTTTTATTGTGCGATTACTTCTGTAGTGTTTTCAGTAAGCTTGATGTTGGCTTTGGGAGTGAGATATATGTTTATATTTGGAAGCTTAAATCTATTCTTAATTTCTTAGGAGTATTAAAGAAGAGCGGAGATAAAATTTGTCAAATATCCTGCCAGAATCCATCAAGATAACATGTTTATTTAAATCTTGTAATATGATTAATTATAATAATAAATCCCCATTATTGAATCATCCTTTCAGTCTTGGAATAAATCCACTTGGAATAGGGATTTATTTTCTTATAATAGTAGCTGGATCCTCTTTGCTAATTTATTCATGATTTTCACACTCATATAGTGGCAAATGATCTGTAATTTATCTGGCATTTTGGCATAAAATGATATTCAAATTATTTTAAATATTGGAAACTTTTCCTCATGTATCTAGAGAATATTTTAAATAGATTTGAGATGATCAATTGTTTAGTGACAATATAATTACTCTCTCAAAGCATCACCACATGGTAATATGTGGATACATTCTGCATTTTGCTTTAATTTTTGTTTGTAACAGTCTTGAAGATTTTTCATTATGTTAATTTCCATGTAATTTATATATTTATTGTTGCATTGTAAAGCAAATATATACATATATATATATATTTGTGTATATATGTATGCACAAATGAATATATATGTTCATTATCTATTGTTGGAAAGCAAATTACTCTCAAATTCAGTATTTTAAAACAGTCACAAATGTTTATTTTTTGTATTATTTCGGCAGAGTGGCTTAGCAGGGTGGTTTTGGCTTGGAGTCTCGTGAAGGAGTAGTCAGCATGTCAACCAGGGCTGCTGTATCTGAAGTCTTGGCTGAGGCCAAAGGATGAACTTCCAAGGTAGCTGATTCTTATCGCTGGCAAGTTGGCGATGACTGTTGGCAGGAGGATACTTCCTCCCCACGTGGACTTCTTCACAGGATGTTTGGTGTCTTCAGAACATGGCAGCTGGCTTCTTCCTGAGTAGATACATGAGAGAACTCTGTGGAAGTCATTATTTTTTATAACTTGGTCTCAGATGTCAAATAACATCTCCTGCATCATAGTCTATTCCTTACAAGTGAATTACTAATTCTGGCTCACATATAAGGGGAAAGAAATTAGTCTTTACTTTCTAAAAGGGGGGTTTTAAAGAATTTGCAGGTATATTTAAAACCATTATAGTATATACTCTGTTATTTATTTATTTATTTTAATATATATTTTTTTTATTTCAGGGAGGAAGGGAGAGGGAGAGAAAGAAACATCAATGATGAGAGAGAATCATTGATTGGCTGCCTTCTGCATGCCCCTTACTGGGGAATCGAGCCTGCAACCCGGGCATGTGCCCTTAACCGGAGTGGGTCCCAAGACCCTTCAGTCCACAGGCCGACGCTCTATCCACTGAGCCAAACCAGCTAGGACTACCTTTAGGAGTTAGTGTACACCACTGGAAAGCTGCGTTTTGAGTTTACTCCGGAGCTGATAATGACCCGAAGAGAAAGCCTTCCACCAGTTTTAGACCTATATTGCTTAATACTACGGACAAGAACACCTTTTACTGAGGGCTCATTCTGTGCCAATCAATATTATATGACTCAGAGCTACCTTATGGATTTGGTATTATCATTATCTCCATTTACTATAGTAAACTGAAGTTTATGCAAAATGAGTAACCTGGTCAAGGTAGCACCCCTAATAAGTGCTGGAAACCAGATAACCACGGGCTATAGTGCCTTTGTCAAGGGCCTTTCCTGATCACCTCAATGCAGTTATCTCCCTTGCTTTGTATTTTAGTAGGTCGATATAATGTACAGAAATTCAACTCAGAGTTTAATGCATGTGTGAATCATGTAGAGAATTTTGTTAAAATGCAGGTTTTGTTTCAGGAGGTTTTCTGCAAGATCTGAGATTCTGTGTGTCTGACGAGTCCCAGGTGAGGCAGTGTTGCTAGTCCTAGGGCCCCACTCTGAGAGGCTCTATGGTTCTTAATCCTAAAGGCACAGAAAAATCACCTAATGCTTTGTCTACTTCTGGAATCTGTGGTCGGGGAGAGAGCCCAGGAACTGGATTTTGTAAAGCTTTCAAAGGATATTTGGGTAACAGTAAAAGTCAGGAAACAGTTAAATTTTGATGTCTCATTTTCTAAATTTTATTTTACATTGCCCTAGCCTGTTTGGCTCAGTGGATAGAGCGTCGGCCTGTGGACTGGAGGGTCCCAGGTTTGATTTCTGTCGGGGGCACATGCCTGGGTTGCAGGTCAATCCCCTGTAGGGGGTGTGCAGGAGGCAGCCAATCAATGATTCTCATCATTGATGTTTCTTTCTCTCTCTCCCTCTCGCTTCCTCTCTGAAATCAATAAAATATATATTTTAAAAAAATAAAATTCTGGAGCTTCTATGGCCATAAGTAAGTTGAAGTAAAATACTTTTTTTAATATATATTTTTATTGATTTCAGAGAGGAAGGGAGAGGGAGAGAGAGAAAGAAACATCAATGATGAGAGAGAATCATTGAGTGGCTGCCTCTTTCATGCCCCCCACTGGGGATCAAGCCCACAACTTGGAAATATGCCCTTGACCAGAATCGAACCTGGGACCCTTCAGTCCACAGGCCGACGCTCTATCCACTGAGCAAAACTAGTCAGGACAAAGCTCAGAATTTTAAATGAGGGGTTAGTCAGAAAGAGGAAGCTGGAAGATTTGTCTTAAAACTAATCTCAGGAGCTAGAAAAAAAAGGAGGGGAGTTGATGCAGACGGTAAGACTAAATTCCTCATTGTGGCTGTGCCAGGGGGTGCTACACTCTCAGCTGTGGGGACAAGGCAAAGAGCCGGTGCTAATGGGAGAGTGAGTTAGGAGGGGAACACGCCGGTTGAAGAAACCTGCCCAGGTGATTCTGATGTAGCTTCTCCTATTCCTGGAGCATCACAGGTACAGAGAATGAACTGTGATTGCTTTTCAATTGTATGTAACATTTTGAGATATTTCTCCAGTTTTGCTTCTTTCTACCCCCAAACAAACTACGAACATCTCAAACATGAGACTAGGGAAATCTTCTCAGTGCTTCCTACCAAACGAAAAAAATGCCTCAAGGTCTTATTCACTGTGTGCTGTGTTAAAACGTTTATTGTGCCAACAAATATTTTTTAGGTCAAACAGTGTGATAGACAATTAAAGGTGTAAGACACAGTTCCTATCCTGAGAGAGCTGACAGTCTAGTTAGGGTAGAGGGGGGAGTAAGCATATACTTTCTCTAAGAATGTATGTAAGTGCTTTGAAGAGGCTTTGAAAGGATGCCAGAGACTCCAGAGAAAAGCACCCAGCCTAGGAAATTTATCCTCAAATTAACAGCATAAGTAGGTGTGGGTTCAAATACAAAGTGTAGGCTCATTTAAATGTGTCATCTTAAAACAGCTATTGAAAAAAATCAAATTTCTCTAAACCTAGTGACCTTCTCGACCCAAGAGATGTGGAACTATAAGTCAAAACATCTCTATGAAACTCTTATTGTTCAGTGAATTTCATTCACTGTTCACATGAGCTTGTAAGACACCTTTTAATAGCAAAGGAGAAATTTTTTTTGTAAATGTTTTGGCATCATTAAATATAGGCCACCTGTGCATACTTCTGTAGGAAAGTAAAATGTTTTTAATTGGCAGTTTTATATTTAAACCCCTTTGGAGGCCTAAATGGTTTAAAAATTATACATTAAGTCTATGGAGTCGGTACATATCTGCTGTAGATGATACAAAATAAAACAAGACAAACACATCTCTGATATAAATAACAGAGCTAATGAGGGTGACTTCTCCATTTTCACTTCAGGTTAAAGATGTTGGGCCAGCCTACTTTTCCTAGCTGCCTGGAGGGAAAGCTGCTTCATAATATATTGGAAGTACATTGTCCCCGGGTCACTATTTCTAAAATCCTATGATGTAGAAAAATCTATTCATAGAACATCAGGATCTGTGCTCTCCCTCTTTATAAACATCAACGCAGTTTCAGAGGTGTGGGGCTCTGTGGTTACCTCTAAATATTTGGTGGTTGCCCTGAAGTTTTTATTATACTAAAACACATTTGCACTGAGTGGTTAACCAGAAAAATGCCCCCCAAAAGAAAATAAAAATTTAAAAAGCCCTTTACTTTGTACCCAGGAACATTTTCACGTCAGTATATCCCGCCTTCACTCAAGGTGAAAAGCGTGCACCTGAAATTGCCACAGACCATACCGAGCCTTTGACTCATCGTGGGTGCTCCACGCACTTGGTCTCTGAGCAGTGGAATGAAGCTACTTCATTTCCGAGCCAGGAAAGTCAGGTCTCCAATGATAAGAGTGTGTGAGGGGGTTGAGGCAATTTTCTGAGTAATTCAGACCCAGTCAGTCGGTCTCCAGTTGTCAACAAAATACCAAGCAATGTTTAACTTACTGTTCAAAATATTCAACCATGTGGTGTGCGAGGGCTTCCCTTCTGATGAGTGTAGCTGTTCGCTAGTCTTATTAGAAGGTTCTCAGTTACTCTCCATACCAGTTTTGAGGGGGTCCCCTTTTACTCATTGGCCTCGGCTGCGTTATGGCCCCCAAAGGATGTCCACGCCTTAATTCTCTAGAACCTATGGATATGTTGTCTGACATTGCAAAAGGGTCCTTGCAGATGTAATTAATTACAGATCTAATGATGGGTCAAGTACCTGAGTTCCCAGGTGGGCCCAGTGTAATCACTAGGATCCTTATAAGGGAGGGGGAGGGTCCACATTAGTAGCAGGAGATGTGGGGAAGAAGCGAGAAGCAGGAGTAACAGTCTCCAGAAGCTGGAAAAGGCAAGGAAATGAACGGTCCCTCAGAGCCGCCAGAGCCAGCCCTGCTGACACTTGGACTTGAACACAGCAAGGCTGATTGGGGATTTCTTAGCTCCAGCAGTAAGGTAATAAAACGATGTTATTTTAAGTCACCAAGTTGGCGTTAACTTGTTATAGCAATAATAGGGAGCTAATACAAATGGATAGTGCACAGTTATTCAAGTAATGTGTATTAAATGAAGGGAAAGAATGAATGTAAAGTCAAAAAACTAATATAAAAGTAGCATGGGAATAGCAATAACTTCCACCGTAGCCTAACTACTATAACTATCACCGTAATCATGGAAAGGAAACAAAAATGTCCCAAGGGACTCTCCAAACCTCCCGTTAAGTTCTCAGTTAATCCCTCTTGAGGGGAATGAAAATAGGGGTGAGGTTT
This sequence comes from Myotis brandtii, assembly GCF_000412655.1. Lineage (NCBI taxonomy): Eukaryota > Metazoa > Chordata > Mammalia > Chiroptera > Vespertilionidae > Myotis > Myotis brandtii. The sequence continues at coordinate 1,892,666 of NW_005370297.1, read as the reverse complement.
CACTCCTTGCAAGAGAAGTAAGGAACAAATGTGCACTTTAAACACCGAATGTTTACTGGTTAATGTGGAACAAAGAAATTGTCAGAACTTCTGAAAGTGTCAGCATACCTTTGATCGTTTTCTCGTGGATCACATCAAAACTCAGAGTCATGTTTTTGACTGACAAATCCTACATAATTAAGTAACTTACAGTGCGAGTCTGTTTTCAAAGGCTGCGAATGTGGCTCGTCCGTATTGCTGGAAGAAATGCAGCTCCTTCAGATGAAACAAACTTGTAATGTGAGGGACGGATTCAGTAGGCTTCTTAGAGCCTATTCGTTTGTTAAGCAATTTTATTATGAAAGTGGAAGTTCTAGTATGTTACTGTAGCAACATTTCTAAAGGTATTTTTATTTATGAAATAAAACGTTTTAATACAAATTAGTAACTGAATTTGTGACCCGTCCCAAACTAGCTCTAAAAGCGCTGTTTACACTGTTTAAAAGTACACAAGGCAATATAGGATAAAACTTAAATTTTTAAAAAAATTAGTTTATTCTCTGTGAATCATAGATTACCTCTTCGAAATGAATCATGATAGCAGCTTGGTGGTGCTATCTGCACAGCCAACAAACCAGTGCAAGGATTCTTATCAAAGCATGTTGAGAGCTTTTCATAGATAGAAACCAAAAAGCAGTTTCTCATATTTTTTACAGGATTCCATGCAAATTAATTAAACCCTATGTTATAAGGTAACTCTTTTGTTTAAAAACCTGAAATTATCAGAATGGAGAAGTTTTCATCTGTTGCTTTTATGAAAACCTTTTGTGGAAAATTCAAAACACATACAAAAGTATAGAGTGCTGTGATATTGCAGTGTTCCAGCATGAACACCTTTCTGCTGGTGGTCTATCTTGTTTCATGTAGTATCCCCTTCCTAACTAGACCCAACCCCTGAGATACCTGGTTTTCAGTCTAGACCTATTGAATTGTGTTCATTCTAATTGTCAAAACTCTTCAGCTGATTCTGATGATCAGTCAGGACTAAGAATTCCTTCTTTAAAGAAACTTCAGTCTTCTCTTGATACTTATTTTTAGTGTTTTTTCCAATTATTTTGTTGTTAACCACACTATTGTTCTCCATATTATTTAATTTCTCCTTTTGAATACCAAATCTGAAAAACTTTTAATTCCTTATGACTTTATTTTTTTAAAATATATTTTATTGATTTTTTACAGACAGGGAGGGAGAGGGATAGAGAGTTAGAAACACGGAGGAGAGAGAGAAACATTGATCAGCTGCCTCCTGCACACCTCCTGCTGGGGATGTGCCCGAAACCAAGGTACATGCCCTTTACCGGAATCAAACCTGGGACCTTTTAGTCTGCAGGCCGATGCTCTATCCACTGAGCCAAACCAGATAGGGCTCCTTATGACTTTAGAAAAGTCTCATTCTGTGAACCTGGATCGGGTTCCTCATCTTAGGATCTCTGATGTTTACATTATGCAACAGGTACTAATATATAATTGCCTCTTGGTAAATATTTTAGCCCTTTTTCCTTTCAACCTCTCTTCCTGCACCATCTTCAACATATTAGTGCAACATTGTTTATGGCAGAGAGATGACTGAATTTGTGACCCATTCCAAATTTGCTCTAAAAGGGGTGAGGTTTCACTCCTTGCAAGAGAAGTGAGGAGCAAATGTACACTTGAAACACAGAATGTTTACTGTTTAAGGTGGAACAAAGAAATTGGCAAAACTTCTGAACATGTCAGCATACCTTTGATCATTTTCTTGTGAAACACAGTCTTGTTTTTGACTGACAAATGCTACATAATGGCTTAGAGATCTAGAAACTGATCCCCATTATTTTCCTCCAAGGATAACTTCAACTTGGCATATATTGCATTCTAATTGTTAAGGGCCTTTATTTCTATCCATTTGTCAACTTAATGCCATAATATCACTATTGATGATAATGAGAGTCATATTCGGTGCAGTCCATGTATCCTGACAACAACTCTGAGAGGATTATTAACATCTGCAATTTATAGATCATAAAACCAAGGCAAAGGGCAGCTAAGACATTTGTCCAAGAGGGTCTGAATACTAAGCCATGGGCCCGGCGCTCTGTCCAGGGAGCTGGAGGAAACACCAGCCTGGTTCCACAGCCAACACAGTGGAGCTCAGCCTTTGGAGACAGGTGACCTGGGGCCAAATCCTGATGTTGCCAGTTCCTATCTGTGATTTTGAGTCTCTAGGCATCTCTAAGACTCCGTTATAATACATCTGTAAAATGAGGGTAGCATTTATAAAAAATGTATTGTGGTGGCATATTTTAAAGTGCTTTGTACAGTATAATTGAGGAATAAAAGTTAGCTATTTCTGTTCACTGTCCTTTCTCCTCTGCTTCTAAGCCCTCTCTAAAGCATTCATGGATTTGGGGGGAAAGTGAGTCTTTCCTTCCTGTGATGCTCGGGAGCAGTTACCACTAACCCAAGGAGCCTGCACCCAAATGACCGTCATTCCCCATAAAACCCCTCCTCCCCAGTCGCAATTTTTCTATAACGGTGTGCACAGCACAATGCGATTACAATATACTGAAGTGAATTCAGATACTTAGCAGGGCCTATCTGTTTTTGTTAATGATAATCTCTTTATGGAGAGCATTATCTTATAGTTCAGGCTTTTATGGAGAATTGTTTTTCACATTTAAACCCCCTTCATGCTACACTAGGAGCAAAATCTTTTACTCTTAAGGCCCCCCGCCCCCCTTGCTGATACTATACAGGCCTCCTTGAAACAGGTTAAGTAAAATTTACATTTGAAAGAATGGCAAGCTGACACCTTTATACATCTAGCAAAAGCTGATAAGCACCTTTCCCAAACAGAGTAAATATGCCAAAGATCTATGGGTCTAGAAAGCCTGAAGAATAACTGGTGAATTGCGAATTTAGCAAATGCGTCTGGCTATATGAACTTGGGCAAGTCTCTAGAATATGCATTTTCTTAATAATTAAGTGTTGAGAATAGACCTCTCCTAGTCTTGCTAAAGATAGACTTAGGTCCTCACAGATTTTCTCCAGGTGTGCAAGCCAAATTGTTGATGTAAGGTGATCTCCCTCTATCTGGTCAACAACCCAAAAGCCATTAGAGTTAATGACATGCATTCTTTATGTGTAAATTCCAAAAAAGAATATAACACAGGTATATGCAATTCCCAGGCCTACCTCTTATAGATAGTTTAAAACTGACTTTAGGTGCCAATACTTTGCTCATGATTTAGAAATAGAAGCCCAAGTGGATGGAATGAGAACATCTTCTTTCTGGATAATTCCACAAACTATTTAGGATGTAGAGTAAAACTTAATAGTGCACAGCAGGGATAGTGATTGTTTTCTTAACAGGAAAAAGGAGAACATCTCGCCTTAATCATGATTCATAATGGACATTTGAGTAAATTCTCTTGATGGAGGTTAGGAGTAGAGTAAACCTGGTTTTCCAGAAGAATCTTTTGTTTTTTACAACTTTTATAGTTCTTATTTTTATGTTTTTAGTTCCTAAGTCTTTTTAAACTGTGCATAACAAGCTAAGATTATATTAACATTTCTTTGGGAAAAAAATCAGTTTTATTTCCATTGCTTGTAACTGTTCAAAAGTAAAACATTTTAAGAATATATTGAACAATAAAGGCTTAGTTTATGTAGCATAAAAATGAGAATTACAGGCATTGTGTTTAAACCAGTAAATGTAATATGTATTCCAAGGTCTGATTTAACTAAACTGTATTTCATTTGAAATGTGAGCACATAAACAATTTGTTTTTTCTCCCCCTTATACTTGGTGATTAAAGTAAAAGTATGCTAATAAAAAAGTATAGCACTGTCCAGCTGGTGTTGTTCAATGGTTGAGTGTCGACCTAGGAACCAGAAGTCACAGTTGGATTCCTGGTCAGGGCACATGCCCGGATTGGGACTTGATCCCCAGTGTGGGGAATGCAGGAGGTAGCCAATCAATAATTCTCTCTCATCATTGATGTCTCTATCTCTTCCTCCCTCTTCATTTTTTAAACTTTTATTTTAAAACTAGAGGCCTGGTGCAAAAAATTTTCACATTTGTGGGGGGGGGGGGGGGGGGGGGGCATCCCTCAGCCTGTCCTGCGCCCTCTCGCAATCCTGAACCCCTCGGGGGATGTAGCAGTTCCCCAAGCAGCAGGAGGCCAGGGAGGAGCCCAAACTGGGGCCAGGCACTGCACTGCTCACGCTCATCCCCACCTGCTGTGCCTGCTGCCACTGCTCGATAGTGCTGCCGTGGAGTCAGTAGAGGGTCCTACCACCAGTAGAGGGTCCTACCGCCACAGCTGCCCTCACCAGCTGTAAGTCCTGCTTCTGGCTAAGCGGTGCTCTCCCTATGGGAGCACACTGACCACCAGGGAACAGCTCCTGCATTGAGTGTCTGCCCCCTGGTGGTCAGTACGTGTCATAGCCACCGGTCCTTCTGGTCATTCCATCTTAACGGTTGCTTAGGTATATATATATATCTATATATCTATATATATATATATATAT
>NW_005370297.1:1825921-1887997 GCF_000412655.1 Myotis brandtii | reverse complement strand
ATATAGATATATAGATATATAGATATATAGATCTATCTATCTATCTATCTATCTATATATGTAATTGAATATTTTCCTTTTCTGAAACCATTTGTTAGTCAAGTTGAACAAGTTAACTGCCTACTTTGCATCCATTCACTTTTTAGTCATCACACACCATACCTCATTGAATGAGATAATAGTATAAGAATTTAAACTTGAATGGCTCAGAATTATACACTAATTATCTTCATCTTTAATTACAGTGGCTAATTGACACAGCTGTGTTAGCATGACCCCTGGTGCCAGCAGGAGCAGCAGGCATGCCCACAAGTTGTTAGGAGCTAGATATTTAGGGAAAGCGTTTTGATTAAAACTATCGGACAGGTTGTATTTGGAATGAGGTGAGCCATATTCAGGCCAGGGCCTTTTGCTGGACACTTGAGAGAAACTGAAAGACTTAGACTTGTGGTTATTAAACATCTTTTTTCTAGCTCCATATCATACACATGTGAAATGAATAACATATACATTAATTATATGGAGAAGACTGGCATTTGAGGGTTTATTACTTTCATTTCTCAGTTCCAAGTGCCAGATATTTGTTCTGCTCACTGTAGGCAAGCAGGTGCAATCCTATATAATAAAAACCCTAATATGCAAATCGATTATACAGCAGAATGACTAGCGGAATGACTGATCGCTATGATGCACACTGACCACCAGGGGGCAGATGCTCAATGCAGGAGTTGCCCCCTGGTGGTCAGTGCGCTCCCACAGGGGGAGCACGCTTAGAAGCTGGACTCACAGCTGGCAAGTGCAGCGGTGGTGGTGGGAGCTTCTCCCACTTCCGTGGCAGTGCTATGGAGCAGCGAGCAGGCAGGCGGTAGGGAGCAAGGGGTCCCGGACTGTGAGAGGGATGCCGCAGGTGGACATCCCCTGAGGGGTCCCAGACTGCAAGAAGGCACAGGCCGGGCTGAGCCCCCCCCCCAACCAGTACACGAATTTCGTGCACTGGGCCTCTCATGTTACTATAAGCCTATTAGTCAAGAGTCAGAAATGTTTAATAAAGAGCATAATTGCCTTGCAAATAGGTTTACAATAATATATCTAGAAGATCTAAACAATATACAAAGGGAAGAGGTTCTATAATTATCTGTGAAATATGTATAAATATAAGTTTGAAAGGAGTGGACAAAATTAAGGTAACAATTTTAGTGTGTGTGTGTGTGTGTGTGTGTGTGTGTGTGTGTGTTTGTAAAGAATGTTTGAAAACCATTTTGTTTAATATTATTGTATAATGTTTAGATTATTGTAATATCCATTACCCCAACCCAGAGGTCCTGTTAATTTATAAAATATATCATTTCCATATAGAAATAACGTAAGAATTATGGGTAAGCGTATTTAGGAAATTAATTTCAAGCAAGTAAGCTTGAAATTTTCATTTTAGTGTAATATTCCTGTGTTTTTTCATGAAACTAAATGTAAATTATAGTTGAAAGTGTGAATAAAATATTTATTCAAATTAGCAAAACACTTCATATAAATTGTTCTTCCCTGAGTTCTTCCACTGTGATTGTTTTCATCTCAAAACATAAATTGATCCAAGTTCACATCAGGGCTTCTGATGAGCCTTTTAAACTGCAAAGCTTTTTGATTTTTGCACTTCACTTGGAATATTTTTCACAAATTCTGCATACTTATGTAAAGAACCTACCATCTCTTCACATTTCTGTACCTCCCCAACTAAATTATGAAAATAAATTGGCGATACTTTTCCTTAATATTCAAAATTATTGGACACTTTTCCTCAAGGGAGCAGAGTATTGTTTATCATCAGATACATACGCCAATCACCAAAGAGGAGAGGCTAAAAGTGCATGACTTCTAACTTATCTCTAAATTTTACTCTTATTGGCCTTTACCTTTTACATTTTTTAACATTTTCTTCAGTCTGTCATTTTTTCAATAAACATTCAACAGGACTTACTATTCCTAGGCATGATGTTAGGCACTAGAAATAGAGTGGGATGAGGGCAGACGGGGGAAGAAGAGTGGCAGGAATAAAGGAGGAATGTCCCTTCTTGGAATATATATATTTTAAAGTAAAATACAGTGGGAGTAGCATTGCTAGAGAATGACAGTGCAGTTTATAAGTATATTAAATGAAACAACTGTGTTTTGAGGGATATAACCTCATCTTCATAGCTAACTGTTCTTTAGGGATATAACCTCATCTTCATAAAGAAAGCAACTCGGAATAGGGTCTTCAATGATGAGGACAACACAAGGACAACTATAACTCATCCTATATAATAAAAGGCCAGTCACCATAAGCAGAACAACCAGAGACCAGAACCACCAGGGCCCCTCCGTGAGGGGTGATCAGGCACGCAGAGAATTTAGGAGTGATCAGGTAGGCAAACCAGCAGTTAGGGGTGATCACGTAGGCAGGCAAGTGGTTAGGGGTGATCAGGTAGCAGGCCAGAGGTTAGGGGCAATCAAGTAGACAGACGGTCCCTCCCTGGGCTGGCTCTGCCCCCAAGCAAGTGGTTAAGGGCGATCAGGCAGGCAGACCAGCAGTTAGGGGTGATCAGGTAGGCAGGCAAATGGTTAGGGGCAATCAGGTAGGCAGGCAAGTGGTTAGGGGCGATCAGGTAAGCAGGCCAGTGGTTAGGTGTGATCAGGTAGGCAGACAACCCCTTGCAGGGCTGGCCCCAGCCCCCAGCAAGCAGTTAGGGGTGATCAGAGAGACAGGCAGAGTGGTTAGGGGTGATTAGGTAGGTAGACGGCCCCTTGCAGGGCTGGCCCCACCCCCCAGCAAAGGAAGAAGGAGGCCCAGGCCAGCCAAGCCATTGCACCCCATGCCTGTAGCCTGCAAAGGGAGGCCACTGGTGGCAGGGGAGGAGGAGTGCAGCTCTGCACAGATGGCAAGCAGTAGCAGCGGCAGGGGTGGGGCCAGCTGCTTGCAGCCGGGGGAAGGAAAGCCCCAATAGGCCTTGATCTCAGGCCAAGCTTAGGGACCCTGATTGTGAGAGGGTGCAGGCTCGGCCTAGGGACCTCCCCCCTCCCTGAGTGCATGAATTTTCATGCACCGGGCCTCAAGTTTTAGGATAATTGCTAAACATCTTGGACACTCATGCTCTAAGGCTGTGGTCGGCAAACTGTGGCTCGAGAGCCACATGCGGCTCTTTTGCCCCTTGAGTGTGGCTCTTCCTAAGCCTTAGGAGTACCCTAATTAAGTTAATAACAATGTACCTACCTATATAGTTTAAGTTTAAAAATTCGGCTCTCAAAAGAAATTTCAATTGTTGTACTGTTGATATTTGGCTCTGTTGACTAATGAGTTTGCCGACCACTGCTAAGGTATTTTTTTTCTTTTGCCTTTTTTTCTCCATCTGTCCCCTTTCTTGATAAAGTCAAGAAGAAAAATAATTGTATTTTACAAGCAGGAACCTCTTCTAGAAAGGAAACCCAGAGATGCCTTCTGGATTAATGAAGTCCCCTAATGGTCTGCTTCTCTAATGCTCCCTTGCTTTGTTCTCTGTAGAGGTATATTCCCTCACAGGGAAGACCAATTTAATAAAACAACCTTGACAAGTATGTTATTCAAATCTCTTTATGTACAAAGAACTTGTTTATTTGGCGTCACAAATGTTATGGGAAGAAAAGATCTCTTGAACGATGAAATATTTACTACAGTGTTAACTTAAAGATCTTTAGAACCAGAAATCAGAATGACAATCTAACTTGGCCTCTTACTACCTACATGCCATAGTATTTTTAATTTTATTGTCAATTTAGAGCACAGGTTAAATGTAACTGGCAAACGATTTGTACACTTAGAATACAATTTAAGGTACCTTGTTGAAAGTTAATGAGGTATTCCTATAACTCAGAACTACTCACCATTCTGAATAAGCCTCTTCCACATGGAGAGATACATGATAAAGAGAAGGGTCAACTTCTCAGCTTATCCAAGTCATTTTTTTTAAATAAAAAAAGATACTTATTTTGTGTTATTTTGGGGCTTCTGAGCTAAAACTCTCACTTTGTTTTTCAGACATTTTTCACAAGCAAATAGAATTCAATGCATGACTTCCAAAATCAGGATTTCAGTGCTACATGTAACCATAATTCATTCTGTCATTTGCATTCTAAAAGTGATAGTCTCAGCCCATCGCCATGGTTCTGCTCCACAGAACGTTTGGCTTCAATTCAAACTCATTAAGTTGCAGTGGAACTCCTATGACTGTTCGCTTCTTACATTATTGTGAAGACCTCTCTATGTTCTAGGCATGAGTTGAGGAAAGTAGGGCATTGGTGACTTTAGAGTTAGACGTCTACTGCTGCAGTAGTGGGTTTATGTTTTTGTGAGAACCTTCCCAGCCTTTCCACTGGTCAAACTGCACTCCAGGAAGCCAGTTCTATGCGGGAGTTTGGGGGCTTCAGGTTGCAGTGGCTTGGAGACCTCCGATACGGAAAAGTGTGTTTTCTTTTTACAATAAGGGAGTGATCCAGGCAAAAGATCACAGCAAACCTTACGGGGACTAAAAAGCTGCCTTTGAACCCAGAATTCTTGCTGTAAGTTTATTTTTGTAGATAGTTTGAAGAATGATTTAAAAAAACAAAAACAGACTCACACAGTTTAACTCAGGGGTCCTCAAACTACGGCCCACGGGCCACATGCAAATACAAATATTGTATTTGTTCCCGTTTTGTTTTTTTACTTCAAAATAAGATATGTGCAGTGTGCATAGGAATTTGTTCATAGTCTTTTTTTAAACTATAGTCTGGCCTTCCAACGGTCTGAGGGACAGTGAACTGGCCCCCTGTTTAAAAAGTTTGAGGACCCCTGGTTTAACTGATAATATACTACATGCCACTTAATAATCTAGGAGTGTTTTCAGTCATACAACCTTGCTTTGTACTTACCAAGTTTAAATACCATTAATTCTCATCCATTCATTAAATAAGTATGCATGGGGCACCCACTTTCTAGGTATTTTGCCAAGTGCTAAAAATGATCAAGCTGAGTGAGGACTGTGTTTAAATTGCCCACAATCTAGTGAGGCAGCTGAATATAGAGTCAAATTCTTAGAAATAGGGAACACGCTGGTGATTTTGTTTGCATAGCAAAATTTGTAAGTTCTTCCCTAGAAGCAGTATTCAGCTATGACAGAGGAACAAAATGGGAATGTAAGGATCCAAAAGGCTTCTTAAGTTTTAATATGTAGCAGTTCTATTATCACTCAATCCATATTATTTTTAATTTAAAATAAAATTTCTTTATTTACAAATGAGTGGGGGGGTTTTGTTGGTTTTTTTTTTAGTTTCCACATGGATAGGTTGTTATTTCTGTGTGTTCATCATTTTGTTCCTGAATTTCAACTCATTTCCATGTAGTGAGAGAACCTGCTCTGTAGGATTTCAGTCACTCAAAATTTATGAAGACTTCCTTTTAGACACAATAAACTTGCGTATGCAAATGTTATGGGTATGTTCCCCAATGTCTGCCCTCCAAATATGTCTTGATTCTTCTATTCTGGCGTCCTCCTCCAAACTTCATTAAAACAAATCTTGTCACCCACCATCTCTACATTGCACGTGCAATGCACAATTTTGTCTCCATCTGGTATGACCTACCAGGGACAGTTCAACAGTGTACCCTCTTTGAACCACTGTTTTCATTCCGTTTCTCAAAACCCACTCTAACTTCATGGCCCACTAGCAGCTCCTTTCATTCTCTGCTCACTTCTTTTCATCCCCCAATCTCTAATAGTTGAAGTGCCGAGGCCTCAGTCCTTGGACTTTTTATATTTTCTAACTGCACTCACTCCTTTGTCATCTGATCTTGGGGCTTTTTAGTACCACCTATGTTCTAATAACCTGTTTGCAACTCCTGTATCTTCTACCTTCAAATATATCCATATTCTCACCATTTTTTGCCACCTCCATGGCTTCTACTCTAGTTCAATGCATAGTCAACTGTTTTCTAGGTTGTTGCAATAACCTTTCTAATGGCTTCCCTTGCTTCTGACTTGAACCCCCTCAGTCCCTTTTCAACATTTAGCCAGGGTGGTCCTGTCAGTTTTCTATTCAGTAATTCTGTATTCGCTTCCCATCTCATTTGGAGTCAAAGCCATGTCTCCAACTCATGGAATAACACTCTTCTTCTCATGACTCTCTGACCTCCTTTACTAATGCACTTTCAGTCCACCTCCCTACCCCCACACTAAAAAAACACACACAACAAAAACAAATAAAACCACAAAAAACTGGACCTCTTGCTGTTTTATAAATAATCTTGTCTCCTCAGTAGGTTTGCCATCCAGGTCACCTGTATCTGGCATGCTTTCCCCCCAGTGATCCATGAAATGTGACTCCTTCATTTCCTTCAGCTCTCTCCTCAAATGTTCCTTTAATCAGGATGTGTCTCATGCCCATATCCTAATGTGCAACTCCTCCCAGACGTTTCTTACACTCCTTTGCTGATTTGTGTTAATTTTAAGCTTAGCCGTTACTGTTTTTCTATATAAAATGCATTTTGGTAATATAATTTTTAACTTTTGTCTCCACCATAATCTCCGTATCAACAGGAACATTTTGTGGGCTTTTTAGTTTTGTTTTCTAAGCACCAAACTAGTGCTAGCATGTAGTAGGCACTCACTAAATACTTATGAAAATAATGAATGAATGAATGAATGCTCTAGCTAGTTGCTGGATGCCTTGGATAACTTGCTGCTTCTCAAGCAGAATGAGACAGATCAGCATGTGGGGGGCTCTAGGCAGTGTTGTGGGGATCCACCTCTGTAGAAGAGGAGGGGAGAAAGCAGGGATGGGCAAATCGAAGATGGGTAGCAGTTGCCATCTTAACGAAGATCCCAGTCAGCAGCATGGTAAACTGTTTTGCAGGATGGCTAGGAGACCGTACCTTCATACTCTACACCCGCCAGCCACCGGGTGCAGGCTGCCCTTGAGTGTGAGACCTTGGTGAGGCAGCATGACCAGCTTAGGGCAACTTCAAAGTGGGATGAGAACTGGGCCTGGCAGTTGCCAACACTCCCAGCAGCCGGGTGAAAAGCTTTCTTAATCCCTAAAGGGTATCTTTCAGGTGCCCACTGCACTTGCCCAGTATGCTGTGGCCACTTCCTAGAAGGCTCTTCCTCCTTAAACCACACAGTCCCAGTAGCTTCTTCAAAACCTTACTCATCTGCCAGCTTCTCCAAGAAGCCTGCTCGTTATCTATTTTACATTAAAATATGTCCCCCACACATTTACTCACAGACCCATTTATTTAATTATTCATTTACCATTTATTGCCTGTCTCCTCCAACTAGTAGATATACTACAGGAGGATAGATATTTTTGTCTCTTTTGTTCACTGAAAACTTCATGAGCACCTAGAACACTACACATAGTTTCCAAATATTTGTGGAATGAATGAATGAATGAACAAATGGATTTCAGGCTTCTGACTGAGCTGACTTTGTGATACTTACTACTAAGATTTCTACTAAGGTTAGATGGTGATAACCTTTTTGATTTCACTGATGCACAGGGAAGGGTGAAGCAGAGCCTGACTGCCTGGAACAAGCCTTCACTGCAGCCCGCTGACAGATACTCTAAGGCAGTGATGGCGAACCTATGACACGCGTGTCAGAGGTGACACGCGAACTCATTTTTTTGGTTGATTTTTCTTTGTTAAATGGCATTTAAATATATAAAATAAATATCAAAAATATAAGTCTTTGTTTTACTATGGTTGCAAATATCAAAAAACTTCTATATGTGACATGGCACCAGAGTTAAGTTAGGGTGTTTCAAAATGCTGACACGCCGAGCTCTAAAGGTTCGCCATCACTGCTCTAAGGCCATCTTTTACAGCAACTAGGAAACAAAAACCTGGAAAAGCAATGCATCCTATTAGAATACCCACCAACTTGCAGGAATAAACCTGGTTGCTTGAGGGTGAAGTAGCTCTAATGTCTTTGTTTTCAGGGTGGGCGTAGCTCCATATTTTCTGAGGGGTAAGGAGACTTGGGGTAGGCTTGGAAGCTAAGGAAGCCTCGAATACCAAGCTGTATCTACCTATAGTTTTGCTCCAAGAGTTAATGCAGGAAAGATGCAATGGAGCAGACAGCCACCAGAGGGTACTGTGATACCTCTTTGTGATTAGCTTTCCAATGTAGGCTTGAAAGAGGCTTGGGGACAAGTTTTAAAAAACCTACACATGGAGGAATAGTTTGCTGATGTTAATAATTTTACTTTACTTTGAAAATACATAGGGTAAGAAAGGCTGTGTTGTATTTGGAATAAAAAATCGCAAAGGATATCAATTGAAATTTCACAGGTAAACGATACACAATATCCTTTAAATGTCATGCAAATATACTAACCCTACCTCATAATTTTGAAACTGCTCATAAAAATGACTCTGAGATACAATTTTTCACCTATCATGTTTTTAAGAATCTAAAATTCTGCCTATCCAAGCAGTCTTACAGATTGTTGGAAGGAACATTAATTTGGTTTGATTCTCAAGGAGGGAAATTTGGTAATATATTTGAAAGTTGTAAGTTCATTTACCTTTGACTTCCCTCATAGTCAAAAGAATGCATCTTACTGATGTACCACTTACATACGAGGTTACATAAGCAAGGTGTTGTTGTTGTTGTTTCATTTTTTGTTTTTCATTAAAGCATCTTAATAATAGCTAAAGTTTGAAAATATAAATGTTGGGGGAGTCTGGTTAAATAACTTATGGTATATCAGAACAATAGAAAAACAGGAAGCGGAATATAAACAAGATGCTGTTTATTTACTAATATAAAAAAGTCCTTTAAATTACTTTAGGTGAATAAAAGGCCCATAATAATGGATAAAACATGCCATCTCTCTTTCTCTCTGTTTAATTATGTTTTAGGAGTAAAGGATAATTATATATTTGTCTTTGCAGAAATTTTACCAGTACACACAGATGCCAGTAAATGTGGTCTTATTGAGGGTGACAAATGGAGAGAGTAAGACTTTATCCTATATGCCATTTTGTGAGGCATAGATTCATGCAAGTTCATTACCTATTCACAAAACTACATAGATAGATAGAAAATTCCACGGGGAAAACTTTTGGTTAGTCCTTGAGAAAATATTGGCAATCATCTGGTGTATCATTCAAATGCATCAGTTATAGAAAGGGGTTTGTAGTCATAGTTACCAAGTTAGTTTGAAAGTTCCCAATTGCTTGAAATCAATTAGGAGGAGTCGTGGCAGCCTTGAAATGAATCAGGTGAATCTTCCAGCCGGGTTGTCCCAGGGAAAAGTTGCAGAGGTGCCTAGATTTTCCTCTGGGACCTCTTTTTCTTCTTCAGCATCTTGACTTTCCATGATAGTCTTATTCCCCACTTCATACTGTTTATCACAGCTTGATCTGCCCTTTGGGCAAAGAGGAAATAAGTTATTGAACTTTTTCCTTACTTGGTAATGGAGGTATTCTAGTAATACATATTCATTTCTTCACGTAATGATTATTGAGTATCCACTATGAATCTGGCACTGAACCACCTGCTGAGGATACAAATCTCTCAGACATAACCTTTCCTGCCTTCAAAGAGCTCGCAGTCAGATGGGAAGATGGCAGCGTGTAATTGCTTGGAAGAGTGATGTGTGCCTTGGAAAACCAACCAGGGGATGCTCTCCTTTTCCTGAGAGAGGGTGAAGATGGAACCATTTCATAGATTTTAAAAGATGAGTAGGGATTCTCTAAGCAAACAGAGGTTGGGATGGGGTGAGGGGCGAATTATTCCTAAGCAGAGGGGAAAAACACTTACGGAAGTCAGAGATTTAAAAAAAAAAAACATGGTCTATTAGAAAAAGTGCTGGAGAGTTTAGTGTGACCAGTGTATGTTTGTTGACTTACTTGCATTTTGAGAGGAATTACTGCCATTATTGCTACTATTGTTAAGTACTTCCTAGTAGTATGTGTTCTAGGTACATTATGCTATTTAATCATAACAATAGAATGGAAGTACTTATTATTATCTCCATGGTGGAGATAATGATACTGAGAAATAGAAAAGTTAAGTGATTTGACTAGACTCACAGCGGTTCTAAACCTGTGGGTCACAACCTTCAGAAAACACATATAGCATATCAGATATTTACATTACCATTCATAACAGTAGCAAAATTACAGTTATGAAGTAGCAACGAAAATAATTTTATGGTTGGGGGTCACCACAACATGAGGAACTGTATTAAAGGGCCGCGGCATTAGGAAGGTTGAGAACCACTGGTAGAGTTACACATAGAGGTAGAGCTAGGACTCAGATTAACATCCGATTTCCAACCCTGTGCTCCAAAGTGTGAATGAGAGTGTTTGCTATGTCACTTCTGTGCTCCTTTCAGATTCATATTTTACCTTTCTCCATCCTCATCTCTAACACTGGACTTGAGCCTGGATGTAGCTCATCAATAGTCTCCCCTACACTTGAGATTCCAGTGTGGTTTGTCCCAGAGGTAGTGCAGGCAGAAAACCAGAGGGAAAGGAGGAGATTGGAGTGTCAGGTCCTGGGCTCCCTTCCATCCTGTCATCTAGTGCTGCCTGGGACTCCTGTGCATGGACCACTGCTAATCTCTAGGCCTGTCAACCCGAGTCCTGGAAGGCAGCCTCTGCTTTCTGTCCTTGTCCTCACAGGAATAAGGGTGATAACGTCTCTACTATACCTTCCCTTGTGATTTCCCTACATACATCCCACCATTTTATAAATAGGCTCTTTATTAAACCCTTTTCAATTTATCTTTATTTGAAAGCACCATCTGACTTGAGTTGACACCGGATCAGTATTTAAGAAATCATCATTGTTATTATCTAAGTGAGAGTTGATGGAAGTTGAGTGTGGCACAGAAATGAAGGGGATAAATTGGATCCCAAAATGATATGAGGGAAATCCAAATTATAGGAGAGAGCTACAAGGAAAGAACAATATTCAGTATTCTTTTTTATTTTAATTCCTCACCCAAGGATATTTTTTATTGTTGGTTTTTTGTTTTGTTTGTTGAGAGAGAGAGAGAGAAACAATGATGTGAGAGAGGAACATCAATTGGTTACCTCCTGTATGTGCCATGACCAGGAACTGAACCTGCAGCCTTTTGGTGTACAGGAGGACACTCCAACCAACTGAGCCATCAACCAGGGCAAGAAAAATATTCCTAAGGTTTGAGTTCTGTAAAGGAGTTCAAGTGGACCTACATTGCACCTTTCACATTATACTGCACAGAGGAAAACAGACTAAATTATTCACATTATTACAATGGTTCCCAACCGACATTAAAACACAGTTAAGGTCTACATACGTCGATGTACATGGAGCACATTACTCATTCATGGAGGTGGGGAGGGGAGTTGGTGCCAAGTATCTGATGGTGATTCATCAACAAGTGATGAATATCAAGTAGGTATGACAAGAAGTAAGAACATATCCTTGCAGGTGGCTCATGCAGTGGGGTGTATCAGCCTGCCCCATCTTCGTTCTGAGGATTCAGGTAGGCGGTCAGCCTGGGGGGAGGGGTTCAGGGAGGCAGCCTCACGGGGGTTCAGGGAGGCAGTTAGCCTCAGGAAGAATGTCAGCAACTAGCAGGATCCCTGCTTTGGAATTCAGTTCAGAGTCCAACTGCAGGTCCTGGAAGAGGACAGAGGCAAAGGCAAAAGAGGTGCTGGCGGGACAAATGACAAGGCTGGCATGTTGCTGCATCTCTGGAATGTTTGCTTAAACCACCCTGTTGTGCAGCAGCCTGGAGCAAGGCTGAGAGCACTGAAGGTCAGGTGGCTCTAACTGCGGGGAGTGAGAGTCCCTGACACACCCCATCCACACAGGCAGCCCGCTGTGAGTTTCTGCCACGCCTATGCTTTCATCATGTGGCCAACATGTCTATTTCCCCTTATGTTCCGAAGCAGCGACATTCTGGTGCGTTTGAGGAAACTCTGCTCTCTTCATGTGTGTCTCTCAAGTTGTGGGACATAAAACAGGGCAGGCATAAAACCAATGGCATTACATTATTAAATTCCATTTCCTATGAGATTCCTTTTCATGATAAAAATAAAAGAAATAAAAGGGGGGGAGTTCAGAAAATGAAATATATTCAACATTAGCTTCTTTCTGGGGTTTAAAAATATATTTAGACTTACAGTCTCTAGGATCCATACATAGAAAATGACTTCTTAAATTAACACATCAATTACTTACACCAAATGGATAAGAATGATTGCACTGAAATAATAAATAACTTTTATAAGGAACACTTTATAGGAGATAAAATATAGATGGCTTCTTTGACTTATACAGGTGCTATATTAATCATTGGGGTGTAAATTATAGAGGTGAAGAGTTTATGCTTCTTTCCTTTGTGTTGAGCATTCTGATAAATGAGTGTCTAATGTGACAGGAAAAGATAACATAATGAATATCTTATTGTGCTTGAAGGAACATGAAGAAAAAAAAAACCCTGACACTGTATTCCGTTCCAGGGAGAATAAAAAGCCAGAAGTCCCTGGCCTGCCATACTCCAGTTGAGGGTGTCTGGCTGACAGCATGTGGGCACCAGCATCGAGGGACATGATGGGCTTCAGCTCCAGGTGAGTTCAGTTCTCCCAGACACAACGGGGACTGAGAGAACCCTTACCCACAGAGTTCATAAAGTAT
Organism: Myotis brandtii; assembly: GCF_000412655.1. Lineage (NCBI taxonomy): Eukaryota > Metazoa > Chordata > Mammalia > Chiroptera > Vespertilionidae > Myotis > Myotis brandtii. Next base: position 1,875,314 of record NW_005370297.1, on the reverse strand, counting down.
CTCCAGCAAGCCTTTCACCCTTTCAAAATATCGGGCTTCTGCATTTTTTAAAAAGATTGTAGGTTTCTTTCAATTCGATGGTGCTTTAAAGTCAATGCATATTCTCTTGTTTCTGCTTTTGACTTTACGTGAGAACAGGTAACTGTGACTGAGTTTCCTATGCCTGAACTCCAAGTAGAGTGAAAGATAAAACATCACACAGTTATTTGGGGGTAATGAGGGAAGGCTATTTATAGAAGGGACCGGAGTGGGAACCTGTGCTGGGCCAGCTCAGCCAAGGGTTAGGTGAGCCTCACGAGGGGGGGGCGGGGGTGGTGAAGAATGTAGAAAAGACAGACAAAGAGAATAAGCTGGGTCTGGATCTCCTGTGCCTGGCTGAGGCTACAGAGAGAGATCCAGACAGCAAGCTGAGCCTTTATTTTATAGCCAGAGGTAAACAAGGTAGTGGTCACTATAGTTACAGTGTTCTTGTGAGTTTCACTTGCTTTGGCAGCTCTTGCTGCACCTCCTGCAGCCCATTAGTTACCAGATAAGATCTAGGGAGTGTCATAAGGTCCAGCCTAATTATGCTAAGTGAGCTGTGCCCTCTAAGCTGGGACTTGTTTGTGGTTTTGCCAACAGGTCAGTCAGAGGCTTAACCCTATAGCCGCTCCCTACAGGAACGCAGCGTCATTCGCATTTTGAAATTATAGATTGTTTCATAGCCTTTTAAATATCTTTTTAAAAAATACGTTTTTATTGATTTGAGAGAGAGAGGAAGGGAAGGGATAGAGAGATAGAAACATCGATGAAAGAGAAACATGGATCAGCTGCCTCCCACATGCTACACACTGGGGATCAAGCCCCAAACCTGAGCACATGCCCTGACCGGGAATTGAACCTGTGACCTCTTGGTTCATGGGTTGACACTCAACCACTGAGCCACACAGGCTGGGCTCACAGTCTTTTTAACAGCAGGCAGTGAGGGCTGTTTCTCTTGAGGACCTAAAACTTCATCCCTGAGTTACACAATTAGAGCAGACAGATAATTCCATAACTCAAAAGACTCTTTGATTTATGGTTTTCAAATTATAAGGGATCAGAAGTAATGGCCAAATATATCCTTCGCTGCACAGATTCTGATTATGATCCTTCTTGAGTTTGTTCCTTCAGGAATCTGTTGTCAGAATGTATGTATCACTAGGGACATTAATATGAAACTTCTTGGGCTGAAGAGAGTAATAGGCTATAGGTTTAGGAAATGAAAGATACGTTATACAACTTTTTAAAAATCATTTTTTATACTTTGCAAGACTTACCTAGGTCTACATGCATGTCATTGCAATTCACATAGTTTCAAAGATTAATAGAGAAGGTAAGCTAATCAAGATAAATAGGGCAAGTGCTATAAAAAGATACAAGGAACATGCAATGAGTTTTAGTCTATTTATCAAATATGTTAATCCCTCCTTTGACACAGCAATTCTATATCTAGTGATTTAATGTAAGACAATAATTAGGACGTCTAAAAAGATTTAAACAAAAGATGTTTCTCATAGCCTGTTTTAATAGCGGTGAAAATGATAATCAGCCCAAATATTTAACTGTGTAGAATATGAATATATATCTATTTTTCAAATAGTAAATTTCTATAGAACTATCAAAACAGATGCTTTAGAATAATACTTATGACATGGAAAAAGGAGCAGGCACATTTTTTAAAAATATGTTTTTATTGATTTCAGAGCAGAAGGGAGAGGGGGAGAGAGAGAAATAGAAACATCAGTGATGGGAGAATCATCGATAAACTGCCTCCTGCATGCCCCCCACTGGGGATAGAGCTGGCAATGCGGGCACTTGCTCTGACCTGGAATTGAACAGTGTCCTCCTGGTTCATAGATTGATACTCAAACACTGAGCCACACTGGCTGGGCCACATTTCTTAATTTAAAATAGCAGGGTGAAAAGTATCTTTATAGGACAACATTGGTGTGTTTATAGAGCAACTAGAAGGAAAGATACGTACAAGGTGGTTTTTACCATTTTTACTTTTAACTTGCTGTTTTTCCCTGATATTTTTCAATAAATATTTTACTATAATCAGAATAAAATAAAACTTAATTGTGAACATTAAATCATTAATATTTATATGATAAAAAGGTTATAGACAAATCTATAATAATAAAAGCATAATATCATCATTAGACTGGACGTCCTTCCGGACGACCTTCCAGATGAAGCCAGGGCTGCGAGGGAAGCCCAGGTCCCAGGTGCCAGAGAGCTGGTCCCATTTCGTGCATCGGGCCTCTAGTAAGGTTATAAAATAGAATTGGAGTAAAGCCCTGTGTGTGTGTAAAAGTATAAGCATATTTATGTAGTTTTTATTTATAAGGAAAAATATAAAACTTTTGTTTAAGTAAATGAGAGTTTGGGAGAGTGGAGATAATTTCTGTTTAGTAAATGTATAAAGGCCCCAAAGAAAGAATGGCATTTGAGTAAGGTTTTGAAGGCTAAATATACAGAAATGGGCTTTTATTTTTATGGATAATAACCAATGTTGATCTGTTGAAGTGGATAAATGTACATATTATGCTCACTTACGTTGTTCCAATTTTTATTTTGTAGACAGTCATAGCATAAGTGCTACACTAATAACCAATGTTGATCTGTTGAAGTGGATAAATGTATGTATTATGCTCACTTACGTGTTCCACTTTTCATTTTGTAGACAGTCATAGCATAAGTGCTACATATTGCAGAAATTTGAATATTATTACACTTCTTTAAAGCTTAAACTAAATCAATTTGATATACTAAGTGCTATCTTTTATTATACACTTACTCTTTGTAAATATTGCTGCATTTAAAACAAAAATTACATCATTGTGTAAGTAATTGCAATAAGAAAATATTCATCAAATCTTTGAAATTACTTATGCTTCATTTCCACATTCTGCAATTTTAAATTTTTCTGACTTTAGTGATACGTGAATATGTTGTACATTCACTTATCTGAAAATCATAGAAGAAATGACTCTTAATTTCTTGGTATCTATCTTCCCCGTCAACTGTGGGCTTCTAAGTCCATCTTTTGCCCTTTTTAGTCTTACTATATATTCTTCATAATTCTTCTTCTCGCATTCTCCATCCCAGTATGTACCTTATAATTGTGTGAGCTAACATGAAGTGGAAACTAGAAGCATGGCAGAAAAAAATGGGTACAATGGTAGTTTAGAGGTGTCAGCATACCAACATGGGTGTGGGTGGACAGAGTTGGGCTCAAATATTTATCCTGCCATGAATGAGTTAAGAAGCTCAGAGCATACTATTCTTTTCAAGCCTCAGGCTTAATTACTAGTTCCAAGTTGTCCCGATTCTATAAGTCAACTAATACAAATGTTTGTGGAAGCCTTTTGGAAATGGTTAAGCACTTTGCAGGTGTGAGTATTGACTGGTGTGACTGACCATAAATAATAGACACGACTTACCAAACCACACATGTGTGCGTATATGCGTGTGTATGCATCTAGAGAGAGACTGTTTCTACTAAAAGTGAAAGTAGTTGTTCCTGTAATGAAATCACTTTTGCTTTTTAGTAACGAGTGCTCACGTACTTGTAGAGAAAGCCACCGCCTTTTCACTTTAATGTATGGGGCTTGCCCATCCAATCGGCCTGGGTCAATAGTCCTGGAGGTGTTCTTTCTGCCCTTTGATCACAAAGGGAATTCAACTCTGGACAAAATCCCAAGATAATGAGCTTGGCAACACAGAGCCGCTTCCTTTTATGAAGTCCACTCACAAACTAAATGTGGTATGAAAATTAAGACAGAATATTAAGGTGGCATTGATTCATTGATCTGAAAACTATTTCTAACCATATAATATTAATAACACTCGTGACCTGAAATTTAAGCTGCAGCTATATCACACAACAAAAATAATTGAAGATCACCAACAACTCTAGTAATAATTGAATTTAACAATTGAATTTACATGTACTTGAGTTACTATAATGAGGATATATTGCAAACTATAATAAAATACTGAAAATTATCAAAGATGAGAATTTGTTAATACAATTCAGAATTCAGTAGTCATTTGAAAATGTGTGCCTAGAATAAATAAAAATATATTTCATACTGGTCGCACTGAGTTCCAAATAATATGTAGTAAAATCTGGAAAATTAGATCATCACCAATCCAAACTCTCAGCTGTTGTATGTGTGTGTGTGTGTGTGTGTGTGTTTTCTGTTCTTGATTTACATTTCATTCAAGTGACATGAAAAGAGACCAGAGCTAAAATAAATAAGTAAATAAATAAAATAAAATGAGACTGACTTTCAAAATTATGGTATTCAATAACTAAAAGATGCAATCATTCAAAAAATTTAAGCATTTTCTACATACCTATAGAAATATCCCTGGACCTGTAGGAATATAGATATTAATAAAGTGTTTCTATCTTTGAGTAATTATCATCTGCAAGAGGCGATATGCTGTATAGAGAGATGGTGTATTAAATAGTACTATTAAGTAGTACTGACATAGTATTTTATGCATATATGTATATCTCATATACATATATGTATATCTCATATGTATATACATATATTCATATGTATATTCAGATAACTACTTATTAGTGTTGGATGCCAGAAGATAAGGGGAGATCAAGAGCTAATTGTTTTCCAGAAGACAGACAACTCTTCATTTGTGTTAAAACAATGGAAAAGGCCTCTTAAATGAAGCAGAATTTAATGTCAATTAAACAGAAATGATGTGCAGGTTGGGGGTGGCATTGTGGATGGAGGAAACAATATGTATAGAAAAATGACTTCAAATGTGAGGAGACATAGAACAAAACAGCTAGGGATTCTGCTTTAGGAAAGGGCAGTAGTAATGAAGAGAAAAGGGTGGAGATTGATTTTGGTGATCTTGCGTATTTGCCCAAGGAGTTTGCTCTTTATTTCAGGATCCTCCTCCACTGATCTGTAGACTTCACATTGTGTTGGACCCCAAGAATGTCACAAGTACAACACTTACTTTTTTTCTAGAGTCAGAGGTATTACTACTCAATATTGGCATAGGGAGGGTACTTTCACATGGGAGAGTGGGGTGGTCAGAATGTTCTTGCACTAGCTGTCTCTCATGCAATTTTAATTCAAAATAATCAAGATGCCAAAGTGACATATTTGGGGGCTGGGTAGATTCTCTCTTAACTTTATCTAATATGTTCTATTGGGTTTTAAATTTTATTTATCCTACTTTTAATTTCCAGTAACATTTGTGTTGATTATTACAGCACGCTGTTTTTGTCTTATAATCATAGCACATATCCCAATGTTTTTGTTGTTGTTCTTTAATTTTCTGTATTTTATCTTAGGTTGTTATTGTAGGTCTTAGCTACAGGTCTCAGTCATGTTGCAGTTTTGATCAAATGACTGATCTTTTGTTCCCCATTTGTCTGTCATAGCGGGGTTTTAGAGGAGGAGCCGGGGTAATTTAATTGCCTGCTGGTGTTCTGGAAACCAAGCAGGGGGAGGGAGTTACATGTTCCTTGGTGAAGTATGTCAACTTCATGTAATAGCTCTGTCCAGAGTCTAAAGTGTACCAGGTTTATTTTCTCCAGAGAAAAAAGGACTTAAAATACCACATTCAGGGTGGGGAGGTGATGGGAAGTGGAGAGGTAATTTGCCAGCTGTGGGGGCTGAGAGAGCAACCACTTCAGAATTTTATGAATTTTTCCCTTTTCAGGACTGCACCTCACCCCTGTCTTCTGAAGCTTTTAGTTCTTCCAAGTACTGGGCTGCTTGGACTCTTCTGTGGTGACTGCCTGACTTCTAGTGTGGACTTCACCCTGTGGGCACACGGGCAGTCCTTTCTCAGCTCTGCTATGTCACTCATCATTTCTCTCTTTCTTACTCTCCACAATTCATGGGACGTAGCACCCCGATTGAGAGTATGGCTCTGAAACCAGACTGCCAGGGTTCTAATCATAGCTTTACCACCTACTGAAATTGGGATGATTTGCAAGTTGCTTGGTGGTTCTGTGCCTCCATTGCCTCATCTGTAAAATGGAGATAATGATAGGGATGTTACAAACACTAGATGAGTTAGAACAATGCCTGACATACAATTGGCTGCTTGTCAACTTTGCTGTTTTGTCATCTCTCTTTCACTCGCATCTCCACTTGCAATTCTAAGCCTTTATAAGTTGATTTTTAAAAAAAATTATTTTGCTGCCATTTGCCTGAGGTTTGGGGAAAGAGAAGAGATTAATACCGGTGGCCAAATCATCAGGTTTTTTTTTTAAATCAAAATTATTTAGGCTTTTAATTTTATTCTCATTCCCCTGCCAATTTCCTTTCCTGGACAATAACATTTTTGTGTAATTAATACATTCTCTTTTGGCATACTCCTTAATTTCATCTTGAGAACAAACAATAATAATTTTTAAAACACCCAGGTTAATTTCAGGGTTTTATTTATCTACACGAAAAAAACATTCATTCTGTTTTCCAAGATACTTTATTTAGAAGTATATGTGTGAAATCTCATAACCTCTGCTTATGTCACGGACTATTATTTTGAGACATTGCCATTGGTGTGAGAACTTATGTACAGGATGATTTAAGGACACATCCAATTAATATTGTAATAAAAACTTTACCCAAAGAAGGGGAGGATCTTATTTTGCTGTGTGTAACCTATTAAACAGGCAATAGAATCCCTATCTCCTGCGTGCAGATATTTGTTATAGAAATTCAGTTATTTAAATATTTATGAAATGAGAGTTGAGAGCAGCACTTTTGAAAAGCAGTTAATAATGAACAGACATCAGGGAGCTGTCATTATTACAGCAAATGCTTTTCAACTCCAGTGACTTCAGTGGTGCCGGAGCAGGCCATCACATTTAATTAAAAGCCGTCAGAAAATAAACTGAGAAATTGAACTGGAGAAAGCTGTCCTTTGCCAGGAGCGAAAGGCAAAAGGAAAGCAAGGCAGGGAGAGCCTTGAAAGTAATAATGAATTTCGAAGCCCTACTGCCTGCAACTTGTAATGCGCGCTGTCAGATTTTAGTATCAGTTAAACTAGATTAATAGAGCAATTGCCGATTCTCTATCTTAAATCCTTCTCCCTCCTTCCCCTAGTATAGGCTCTCATGATAGATGGAAGCCTGAGTGGGTCAAAATTTCAATTCATTTCCCTGCTCAGTCACTTTTTAAGTAATCCTGGCATCTAAATTTGCTGGACACCAGCATTCTCTGTGATATTTTAAAAGCAGAAATAAATTTAGTTATTGACAGGCTTGCAGCTCTTATTTCCAGAGAGGCTTATTTCCTTCTTATTCAACAGACTGAGGGGCGGGGGGGGGGGGGGAGAAATCTCCTGGAAGGCAAGGGATTGACATCTCCTTCTACCACTAGGGGCTACCAGAGTGAAGTGAATGACAAAGAGAAGATCACACATTTGTGGTAGCTTTAAACACCCAGATTTATGTGAATCTGCAGAAGCGGTACCACAAGGACAAAAACAATTTGCCCTCGATCATTTTATTCGTATAACAATGTTCTTTAATGAAGCTAAAGCTTCCCCGCTGTGACCTTATTATGTTTTTCAGCATCAGTGAGAAATAGATTCCTTCGGAATTGTGAGAGAGCTCGTGAAACAGCAGGGATATTGAAATTGGGGATCAATTACTTTTTTTGCAGTAATTTTGAACTTGAAATGGCCCTAGCACAGCCGATGTAGACAAGAAGACAAACTGGCTTATTGAAAAGCTGTGTACAAATGACACAAATCACAAAAAGCTGAGGTTAACAAACTGTTTTTGTTTCCTAATATCTTTTCAATACGATTACACAGCATCCCTTTATAGATTCTGTCCCAGAAGAAGCGAACAGAAACGGAAAATAGAATTTATTTGTCATCGATTTAAATGTAAAATGTTAAAACATATTTAAGAATCTTTCTGAAAACCGCTACATCACTGCTTATGGGTTAAATCGCACTCATTTTCATCCAAAGAAAGGATCTCGGAGCTATTGGTTATGATGGGAACTTAGAGGCCGAGATGAGGATGGAGACAGAAAAGAGTGTAGGGGTTATACATGTAGTAGATTCTTATTGTATTTATGAAATACTCTAATATGTGAAGTGCTTTCATGTCTATTATGTCATTCAGTTCGGGCAACAGTCCTAGTAAGGCCTGAACTCAAACAGGCATTGATGTCTTACAAATGCTACAGTTAAGGGACACTGAGGCTCAGACAGGTTCAATGATTGGCACCAGGGCTTGCAATTACCTTACTGGTAGCTGGCACCTGCACCTAAGTAATAGCCAGTACTCCTTCTTTCCCTTTAGTTTTCTTTTTAATCTGTTAATTGATTTTTTTTTTTAGAAAGGAAGGGGGAGGGCCAAACCGGTTTGGCTCAGTGAATAGAGCGTCGGCCTGCGGACTGAAGGGTCCCGGGTTCGATTCCGGTCAAGGGCATGTGCCTTGGTTGCGGGCACATTTCCAGTAGGAGGTGTGCAGGAGGCGGCTGGTCGATGTTTCTCTCTCATTGATGTTTCTGACTCTATCCCTCTCCCTTTCTCTCTGTAAAAAATCAATAAAATACATTTTTTTTAAAAAGAAAGGAAGGGGGAGGGATAGAGAGATAGAAACATCAATGAGAGAGAAACATCCATCAGCTGCCTCCTGCACCCCGCTACTGGGGGTTGAGCCCACAACCAGGGCATGTGCCCTGACCAGGAATCAAACCGGTGACCTCCTAGTTCATGGCTCCATGCTCAATCACTGAGCCACACCAGCTGGGCTCTTTCTCTTTAGCTTTTGTAAGAACTCCCATCTATTAATATGCAAATCATTTAGCTGTAATGTAGTCAGTGTTGGGTATATGATTTCCATTTCCATCTGCTGCATTCCGGCAGGACCGCCTCATTTGTGCTGACATGGGAGGCACATGGGTCAATGGACCTTGAGCGAATGGAAACTCATAAGTGAACTTCATTCTGTGATTGACCTGCACCACACGCAGGACTCCACAGCCGTCCAAGGGATGGGAAACTGAGAGAGCTGGGTAAGGGCTGTCTGAGACACTTCTTCACAAAGGGGACATGATTCGAAAGCCACATTCTTCCCTGGCCATGGACTTTCCTGCCTGAAGGGAGGTTGAGGTGGGGCTTGGGCAAGAATGTCAATCACCCTAGTCAGTGAGATTGACTTAGAGAAATTGCTGAGGGTCCAGGTGATAGTCTTCTCCTTAAAAGGAAGAGAAGTGAACTTTCACGATTCAGATCACAAGAGAATGACTAAATGGAATTAAAAAGAGTGGAGGAGTAAGAAAAAGGTGCTGAGATCTCAGGGTGAGGAGAACCTACTGAGAAATTAGGAGCAAAAGATAGCGAAATTTCAAGTAAACTTGTTCATATTCATATAAATCCAATGTTGTCAGTGATTTGGATATATGAACTTAAAAAAGCTGTTTTCTAATGTTTGATGTGAGTTTATTAAAGGTCTGGTAGCAAACTTTCTACTTCTCAACATAAGATTGTTATCAATATTTATAGTTATAATAAAATACAAGTATGGCAGCCACTGGGTTGTGACTATGTGCCAGATATTTTCTAAGAACTCTAAATATATTAAATACCATATACTATATAAATATATTAAATATCAAAATGAGCATGTATAGCACGTTTAAGTAGCTTGCCCTGGAACAAAACACAAGGCTACTAAGTGGTAAAGTCAGAGTATTTAACCCTACAGCCTTCACCCTACCACATTTCAGGTCTTTCCCTAAAATAATAGTGAATCTGTTTTCTCATTAGGCAGTCTTGTTTTTTTGGTTTTTTGTTTGTTTGTTTTGTGCTTTTTTTGTGTGTGTGTGTTGTTGTTTTTTTGCATTTGACAAACCCAAGACTTAGTGTGAATTTTATACTAGAATGATATTATTTGAATATTCCCAGAATATTTTGAGTTGGGACAAAGCCCATTATGCTTTCTTTTTAAAAAAACATTTAATATTCTTCAATTTCAGTTGACATACATTATCATGTGAGTTTCAACTGTATACCCCAGTGATCAGACATTCTGTAACTTACTAAGTGACCATCCTGATAAATCTCTTGTCCATCTGACACCATATGTAGTTATTAGAATACTAGAGGCCCAGTGCACGAAATTCGTGCATGGGGAGGGGGTGCCCTCAGCCCAGCCTGCACCCTATCCAATCCGGGACCCCTCAGGGGATGTCCGACTGTTGGTTTAGGCCCAATCCCAGGACATCCCTCTCACAGTCCGGGACTGCTGGCTCCTAACTGCTCACCTGCATGCCTGATCACCCCTAACCGCCTCTGCCTACTGGCCTGATAGTACCTAACTGCCCTCCCTGCCAGCCTGGTCGCTCCTAACTGCCCCCCCCCACCAGCCTGGTCGCCCCTCACTGCCCCCGCTGCTGGCCTGGTCACCCCACACAACCTGCTATTTGGTCATTTGGTCACCCTCACTGCCCCCTGCTGGCCTGGTCACCCCATGCAGCCTGCTGTTCAGTTGTTGCGTGAGGACATCCCAAACAATTTGCATATTCTTCTATTATTAGTATAGATTTCCTGAAACAAATTGTATGTTCTATCACCTAAAATGATGGTGTTGTCTTCAAAATAGTTCCACTTTAATTAGATAATTCCTATATCTGTGCAACAAGAATTGTGGATATGTGCCGAATGAGAGGGTCATGTCTCACAAAATTAACTTCCTCATGTATTACCAACATTTTCAAGTTAAAGGAGGAAGAGAAAGGGGAGAAAGTAATTGTTAACGTAAGGACCTAGAAGAAGTGATAGTGAATTAAATTCAAGGTGTATGTAGAGAAGTTAGTACCAAAAAAGAGCAAGAAGACATTTTTTTTCTGAGAAAGAAGAAACAGAAAGGGAGAGATGAAAATGAAGGAAGGGATAGGAAATTATACAAAAAGCAAAAATCAAAACACAAAATCTTAAGAGTAGGACACTTACATTAGGTTAGATTTAATAATTATAGTTTTCAAATTAAAAAGTAGGCAAAGTCATTAGCAGATGCGGTATTTACTGAACACCCTACTAGGCACAGTCTTGCTTGGAATTGAAAATACAAATAAGATGAACTAAACACAATTGCAAACCCTCATGAAATTACAATCTCATGCAAGATAAATTATACAAACCATTGTACTGCATTACACATTATAAACTATATGCCAAAGGCAAATATAAATCAAAAGCTATAAGGGTTTTTTATTTTTTTAAATGTTTTATTGATTTTTACAGAGAGGAAGAGAGAGGGATAGAGAGTAACATCGATGAGAGAGAAGCATCGATCAGCTGCCTCCTGCACAACCCCTACTGGGGATCGAGCCTGCAACGAAGGTACATGCCCATGACCAGAATCGAATCCAGGACCCTTCAGTCTGTGGGCTGATGCTCTATCCACCAAGCCAAACTGGTTAGGGATATAAGGGCTTTTTTAAAAATAAAAGGAAACATTGCCTTTTCATTATTATAGCTGAAAAGCTCCTAAATCCAAACAGTTCTTTAAAATTATGAAAATGAAAATGAATGTTCAGAAAGCTAATTCCTCTAAGATGGCTTATCTTACTTAATAATAGACAAATATGTAAATTGACCGTACCTTCGCTACACTAACAGCCAATCAGTAGAGCATGCAAATTAACCCAACAAAGATGGTGGTTAACTTGCATACATAGGCTCCAAGCGGTGGAGCAAAGCCTGACAGCCCCGGGGCTGGAGCAGCAAAACCTGACGGCTCCGGGGCTGGCTCCAGCCTGAGCCCAGCCAGAGTGAAGGCCTGGGTCCCGGGTGCCAGAGGCAAACCAGTGCCAGCAGCCAACGGAAGGGAAGGCCTATTGCACGAATCTCTTCATGCAACAGGCCTCTAGTTATATATGATAGCTTAAAACTCAAGAGTAGGGAAAGGCTTCTGCATCTTTTGTATCATTTGTAATTATATCAGTAACTCTAAAAAGCTGATGAACTTCGAGGATTGTAATGAAGTGGGGGGAAAAGGGAGATCTGAGCTTTATGACAAATCCTTAGGGAAGTGTGCGTGCTGAAAAGGTGGTTTTTCTCTCTTGTAGGTCTGTTCTTTGCAAGTCACCATACTGCCTTTTAATTTAAAATACATTCTTACAAATCAAATATACTGGAATTATTTTAAAAGACATTTCAGAAGGATGCATGTTTTATGACCTACTTTTATTAACTCCCTTTAAACATATATGTATATCATTTTGGAAAACACAGAAAATAGAAATACATAATATACATACAAATGCTTTTAATATCAGTACTTTGCTATCTGTGGGTAATATCGATAATTTACATCTGGATGTTTTCTGTATACGAGTCAATATGTACGTGTGTGTATCATCATCATCATTGTTAGCATTATTTTTAATGTTTTGGTGAAACTTACTCAGCATTATTTCACTTAATTTTTTTATTGCCCCCATTTTATGGATGATAAAATCAGGCTTAGGAAGGTGAGATAACTTGTTCAAGGTCCTGTGATAGTCCTGGGTGGCAGAGCTCAGAGTTGAACCCCAGGCAGTCTAAAACCTATGTTCACAACACACAACACTGGCTGCCATAGTAGATTGTGAGCCTATTTATGTGTGTGCTATAGTATATGGAATCTAATGTTCTGAGTAGTTTTATAAAAATCCATTGCATGGATTCCTTGAAATTTTAAACTAGCCCCTATTCTTAAGTATTTTGGTTGTTTCTAATGTTTCCTTATTAGACAATAAATCATTGTTATTTCCACCAGTTAGTAGTTCACACTAACAAAACTGCATCCTCTTTGGCTAAGTGTCCAATAATTTAAAGTTAGCAAAGTTAGATTAACTGGTTCAATTAAGAGGCATTAACCATTGCTTATGATTTATCATTCCCTAAGATTTTTTCTTTTAGTTTTCACTTAAGTTTTATCTTCTCAATGCCAGAATATAGAAGGGAGTATTCTAAACATTTAGAGGTAGCTTCTGAATCTGCAAAACAGTGAGAGCAAAGAAGAGAATTAATGATCTGGTTAGGGTTACTGAATCATACAGGGCTGGATCAGCCGTGGCTGCCAATGAACATGTATTTCCAAGAGAGGGAATCCAAAATGAATCGCTTCTCGTGTTTGCATAGTCCTGGCAATTGTAACATTGCCGCCAACCATTATTGCCATAGTTCGTTCCCTTCCATCTAATTTGAACATTAGTCAAATGTTGATTTTATTACTTGCACTAGATTATTGATATGCTGGTCATGCATAACTCCCAATTATCTTTAACTCCATTCCTTTCGGGCAGAGAGATATACAGACTATAGACTGGCAGCAATGCGAGGCAAGAAGCAGGCTGTCCCAGAAACACACAGTAATTGAACACTTTCCCAAATCCTTCTCAAAAGTTCAGTTGTGAAGGAAACTATGAGTGAAGAAATGCTATAAGAAATTGATCAGTTCCCCCTATATTTTGTGTTTAAGTGAAGCCTGCATATCTATTTAACAGAATAATAAGCTATGCTATTGAAATCCTTACCACATCCTATATAATAAATGCCTAATATGCAAATGGACTGAATGGTGGAACCACCAGTGGAACGACCGGTTGCTATGAAGCGCACTGACCACCAGGGGGGCAGATGCTCAACACAGGAGCTTCCCCCAGCCCGCAGGCCCCAGGCCAGCCAAGGCGGGTGCCATTGGGGCCCCCCTGGTCTCCCTGCAGAGGGAGGCAATGGTGGTGGTGAGGGGCGGGGCTGATGCACCGGTGGCACCAGGTCAGCCAAAGCAGGTGCTAGTTGGGCCCTTGTTTGCCCTGCTGGTTGCCCCACAGATTGGCCCTGATCGCCAGCCAAGCCTAGGGACCCTACCCGTGCATGAGTTTCGTGCACAGGGCCTCTAGTATTATTACAAAAATTAACTTGAGTATTTCCCACATAACCCAAGGTATACTTTTTGTGAAGACCAAAGGGATTAACCTCTCTCAACCAACCAGTGGCGGAGGGCAGTATGTTCTGTGAGAAACATGGTTTCATGGATACCATGTGTCACATAACTGATGTTTCTCTTTTTGAGTAGGCTATCAGGATGCCCCAAACCAAATTTAATAATGGTTAGGAAAAGCAACCAAGACCTTTATGCTATGAGTGGAAGATATGAACCTCAAATTGTATCTTTCCTACTCCTTTTGTACATCGGTTTGCATATTTTCCTCCTTCACTCACATTTCTTTCTAGGCAGCCTCAAGTCCCATTGCAAATTAGTGGGATATGAATAGCTTTACACATAAAATAATTGTCTTAGTATTTGAATGTTGACCATATGAAGTTAACATTTTCATAATGTTAAGTGGTTTTCTATCTAGAAGAAAGGAGAGGGAAGATGAGGATATCAGTTTAATCAATAACTCAAAAACAGTAACCATGTCAATAGCAGATGACATGGAAATTGAAAACAACAGCAATTGTAAAAAGCTAATTTGCAGTTTGAGGCATATATGTGGTGCCAGAAAGGGCGATGGGAGGGGTGGTGGAAGGAGAAGGAAATCGCGGTTGTTACTTAAAAGCAGGAAGGAAGAATCACACTTACAATGAAGAAAACAGGGGCTCCCGTGCCCAGACTCTGAGAAGACCCTGTCAGGGGAGAAGGTCAGATGCTATTTCCTGAAGCAGTGCTAACGATCACCTATCTTTACCTAAAGCCTCCAGGTGTTATAGTCTGGTTGGACTTCAGGGATGGCAACAGGGAAAGTGATGCACACAGCATGGTGGCCAAGAGAATGCAATAATGCATTCTGGTAATAAGTTATATTAAACACTTAATATGCGCTGGTAATAAGTTATATGCGCTGGTAATAAGTTATATTAGACACTTGAATGCAATAATGCATTCTGGTAATAAGTTATATTAAATACTTAATATGCGCTGGTAATAAGTTATATTAGACACAATATGTTTGCTCTGGAACAGATTGGACAGGGTGTTGGAGTGAAAAGTGTTTGTACTAACCCCCTTCTGGTGGTCAGTATGACTCTTTCTCCTTGCACCTCCTGGAGCTACCCTTCCCTCATCGTGGTAAGGGGGCCTCAGCAAAGGCAAGAGGGGTGCAGACACCCAACTCCATCCCTGTAATAGGATATAGAACGGGCAACCAGCCGAGTGCCTCCTCAGCTGCTGAAACGGGAAGATAGAGTGAGAGATGGAACGGGGGAATTACCCAAGACTGTCGTCTATGCTTGGCAGCAAAAGCAGTGTGGTCTGGTGGAAAATAAACCATTAGTCTGATAAGAGGTTTTAGGGTAATTCTGTCATTCTGTTTTGAATGTCCTTAGTCACTTAACCTCTGCTGACCTCACATTCGTCATCTGCAGAGAGGGAGAAATGAAACATGTGGAAAGCTTCAAGCACAATGCCCAGCAGAGAATATGACCATTAAAAATGTCCCTTCATGCCTTCTAAGTCCAGTCCATGACTTGTTAGATCACCAATTTCCTAATTGGCTTTTATTTAAGAAAGCACTGTATTTAGAGCGATAATTCTACAGTACCATAATTGTGCCCCCCAAGTGGAATTACAGGGTTAGTACATTTACTTAGAAAATTTGGGGAATATGGTCATATTTTTTAGTTCAGATTCCCAAAACTACACAGATAGGTAGAGTACTTCATGTAGTTAACAAGCTTTCTGGGTAGTAATTGAGAAGGCATTTGGACCCACTGATTCCTTGAAACACAGTGTAGGAGTAAAGAGAGCTAACAGTTTCACAGTATAACTTTGTAGGTCTGTCTCTCTCTCTCTCTCTCTCTCTCTCTCTCTCTCTCTCTCCCCCTCCCTTCCTCCATCCCTCCCTCCCATCCTCATCTAACCTTCAAAAGCTGAAAATGGACCAAGCCCTGCTTTTGTAACTGATTTTACTTATTCCTTTTAATGTCTTATTCTTTGTCTTACTGACTCAACCTCCTCCTTCGTCCTCTCCACATGTCTGTTCTGTCTTCTCTTCAACAGTTCCGTCCACCTTCCCATTTTCAACTCATTATAGATCCATATCTTCTGTTCTAGCTTTTCTCTTAAAATCCAGTCTTCACTCTGAATTCCAATTTCCCAACATTTCCTTCATGCCCCACCGTCTTTTCAGACTTAAGAGTGAAACATTGAACTCAGGTTCTCGTCTCCTCAAGGAGCTCCTCACTGCATAGGCAAGGGCCTGGCACTGTTGATGGACAGAACCTGAAGCAACTCATAGGAAAAGGCAGTCGCCTAGAATTGTCAACACAAACCCAGACCAGCAGGACAGGGTTGCTGAGCCTTAAAGCTGAGCACATTGCAAGGGAAGAATGTGCTAAGCTCTATAAAATGATGAAATTTGCAAGGGCATCTTTAAGAAAAAGTAATTTGGTTATATGTTTAAAATATATAAACTGTAAAATCCTATTTATTTTGTTTTCTTTTAAAAAATACTTCATTAATTCAATCTATAGCTTGAAAAAAAAATCCGAAGATTAAATAAGGGACTAGAAGAAAAAATAAGTTTTCCTCCTACATTGTACTACAGTTTACTTTTTTTAATGTTTTTTTTTATGAGCTCAAGTTTATTTTGGAAACCTTGTCCTGTATTATTTTTGTCTCTTTACTCATGTTTTACTTGAACACTGACATTTTTGTTACTCTATAGTTCTGTTTCTGTGTTTCAATGAGAATTCTCAGATGGGTGCTGCATGTTCTTCCATGTGAATGTACCTGCTGGAACCCGGTGGAAGAGAGTTTCTGGGGGTGGTGAGCTGCCCTGAAAGCGTAGTCTCTTTTTTTTTTTCTTCTAAATCTTGATATTATAAGTGAAATAGGCTGGAACAGCAGGAAGCCGAGATAGTGACAGGAGAGAGAACACATTCTCACTTTCCAAAGAGGGTGGATATGGAGTGGAAAGATATAAAAAGGACTAGAGGGGTAATTAGGAGTCCAGAGGAAGCTAATTAACTTGTCCTTAATGGTGAATGGCTTTTGCAGAGTGGGCAGCCATACAGGGATGGGAGGGCAGTAGCAAGCTCCTGGGTTTTAAAAGCAGAGGATCAATACAGGGAAGAAAAAATATAGCAGAACACAGAAGACTTAGGTTAGCTAGTGATTATAAATTGTCAGAGTAGGGGAAATCGAGGATTCAGCTTTATATTCTCTCTCTCAAAATTGTTTATCACATATCTTGGAAGTAGGAATTAGAAAAAATAAAAATCAATGTATGTTGTGTTAAAATGACTTTAAAAAAAAATAAGCTTATCTGCCTTCTCCAGAGCCACAACTGAGGGATTCTAACCTTTTGACCTTAGTAGCCAATCCCTTGGCGCCACCTGGTGGCATCTATTGTAATACCAGGCATGGAGCCTCCAAAAATACTCTCATCTGTAAGATGGGATTTTCAAACTAAACCTAGGAAGTGATGGAAAATAGCGGAGAAGATGGAATAGCTTGGGCAGTGGAAGGGGATATCAGCAATGGCAGAGCTTCCCAACATTCTAGGTCTGACTGGTGATCACCTTCACCTCCATGAATTCCAGCTTGAGAGAAATAAGTTGTTCTGGATAGTTTTCTTAAAATGGAAACTATTCTCATAAGCACAAAGAATATAAGGCAAAAGAAAAGTGAGATTTAACAAAGCCCACTTATGTGTTAAGTTGCCAGTGCCTTGGGATCATAAGTAATAATATCTTTAGTTTAATTTCTAATTTCCAAATTATGGGAAATAGGTGGCACACATCTGAGAGTGACATAAAAGTAATGGAAATATTTAGGAACTTATCCATCACATAGTTATATCTAGAGCCTTCTCAGTACCTTATAAACAGGAGAGCTGGCCAAACGTCCCAAAGCAAGACAGGCAGAAAAAGAAAGGAGCGAGGGAAGCCACAATACTAGAAAAGGCATCACTGGCAGGATTGGGCTTAGAGTTCAGACTGGGCTGAGAAACAAGTGAAACCAGAATGGATTGAGCATGGACAGACTGCCCTGACATTGAATATGAGAATTCACAGGCATGAGAAAGGCAGCAGGGTAGTCAAATCTTTTCAAAGGAGGGTTTGAGAGAATTAAGATCTTAGCAATGAGGGCCAAGGCATGGCCATATTTTGAGAAGTTTATGAGACCAAAAACCCCTAAAAAACAAACAATGCCCCGAAGGTGTTGCTCAGTGGTTCAAGTTTTGGCCTGCACACCAAAGAGTCGAGGGTTTGATTCCTGGTAAAGGGCATGTACCTGGGTTGCAGGTTTGATCCCCAGCCGCACAACCATCGATATGCCTCTCTCACATTGTTGTCTCTCTTTTCTCTCTCCCTTTATTCCATTCTCTAAACCCCTAAAAAACAAACAATGCCCCGAAGGTGTTGCTCAGTGGTTCAAGTTTTGGCCTGCACACCAAAGAGTCGAGGGTTTGATTCCTGGTAAAGGGCATGTACCTGGGTTGCAGGTTTGATCCCCAGCCGCACAACCATCGATATGCCTCTCTCACATTGTTGTCTCTCTTTTCTCTCTCCCTTTCTTCCATTCTCTAAACAAACAAACAAAACACACACACACAAAACAATGGAAAAATATCCTTGGGCAAGGATTAACAACAATCTTATTTAATCTCAAGCAGTATTCTATACACTTTCACATATCTCTTTAAGCTTTACAGAAATCCTCTGGGATATGTAGTGAATTCCCTGTTTTATAGGTGATATTTCCACCAAAGTTCATAGTGAAACTAGAGTTTAGGAAGGTTCTCATGGATGGATGCTATGTAAATGTTCAAGTATACCTAGTGACACTAGCACATCTAAGGTGCTCAATTGATATCTATAAAGGAATGTTAAGGCAGGCAAATATACCTGCTCTTAACTTAAAGGGAGGTTGACATTAGAAATTAGAGACTCTGCAGTAAACAAGGTAAGCGATATATAAAATTTCAGGAGCAAAGCTGTTGCTTTTCCTATTTAACTTGTCCTTCAGTACATGGGGGGCTATGATAGAAGAAGATAATGAGATAGTCTGGTAATGAATTTTAAACCTCAAAATTTGAAAACAATTTACTCTATGAAAGGAAAAAAAATGGAACGATATTTCTCAAAATCTATGTCACAGAACACAAGCTCTGGGAAATGTTAATAAGCGTTCTCTGGTAAAATATCTGAAGAGTTGGTAACTTTTTGGGGAGTTTTCTGGGTACCTTCTACTGCTTTAAGAGATTCACAGTGGACAATAGCTTGGTAAAGGCTCTGAGAAGTCCCATGGTAACAAATCTGTGGGAATTGTTTAACCTCTTATTGTCCAATCATCTTGTTGACCTTACGGTACTTTTTTTCCCCTTTACAATATATGTAACATTTATTTATCAATATTCTTTTACTTTGGGAAATACACTGAGTGGCCAGATTATTATGACCACCTGACATTTGTAGGCAAATTAGCTATAATTTCATGCTGAAGTTGCTAGAGGGCCAGACCATTATAAATAGGGAAGCAGGTTGTTTACCATGACAGAAGTGATTTTTTTCTGAAGATATGGGTAAACAATGTGATTTAGCAGCCTTTGAACGTGTGATATATATATATATATATATATATACACACACACACACACACACTATAATGCTGAGTAAGATCCATTATCACTAAAATAAAGACTATTTTTGGAAGGTTCTTTAATTTGAGAAAACTCATTCAGCTTTGCTCTAAGCTAAACATATTAACAGTCAAATACTACACATAGCAAATTTCTTTTTGTAGAGTTTGTCTAGCAATCAGAACTCAATTTATCATTGATTTTCATTGTCATATACTGTTCATTCTTATGTTGATGGTCCAGGAAATTTGTAATTGATTGCATATATTTGTGTCATCTTACAAGATGAGGCACTTGGCAAGCACTTATAATTTCATATCTTTAATAATTTTCACAGCAAACCTAAATATTACCCAATGCATTTATCTTGATTTATATTTACAAAAGAAGGAATGAAAGGATGAAGGAAGACAAAAAATGTCAATATTTAAGGAATTATAAAGTATATTGGTTGTATCCAATTTTTATATTCTCTGCTATGAGGAAGTTTGATTTAGCAAGATTTAAAAGTCCTGGCATATTTTCAGTGTTGTTGAGTCACATTAGTTTACAAAAAGGAAATAAAATCATTTCCTTTTACAATCTTCCTAAAAGTAAAGTTATCTGTTTCTAGACACTGATAAGACAAGGAATGTTGCTATTACGGAGTGTTATTATGATCTCAAGCTTAAGTTCACATGACAAGAAGAACATTGTTTTATGCAAGAAAGTACTGAAATCCATGATAACCCCAGTGAAACTGTAGAACTTACAGTATAATCAAAGCTGATGTTTGACAAGGGAGACCTTTTCCTCATAAGAGATGAGTTGACTCTCAATTTCAGACAAACGTCTTACTTGAGCTCTAGCTTGCATATTTTAATTTAGCAAATAATCACAGTACTTTATTTTTCTCAATTTCTTTTTTTAAAAAAACTATATTTTTGTTGATAGTATTACAGATGTCTCCCGTCTCTCCTTTCTACCCCTCTCCTCCCAGCCCCTACCCACCCCCCCAGATCTTCACCTCCCTATTGCCTGTGTCAATGGGCTATGCATATAAGTATATAAGTTCTTTGGTTTATCTCTTCTCATCCCCCCAATCCGCACAACAAGGAATGACAGTTTGTTCCATGCCTCCATGCTTCCGGTCTTATTTTGTTGGTCAGTTCATTTTGTTCATTAGATTCCACAAATAAGTGAGATTATGTGATATTTATCTTTCCCAGATTGGCTTATCTCACTTAGCATAATAGTCTGCTATTCCATCCATATTGTCCCTAAGAGTAAATGGATAAAAGACTTAAATATAAAACATGAAACCATAAAATATCATAAGAAAACATTGGCAAAAATCTCAGACATCTCACGTAGCAGAAATTTTGCTGATACATCTCTTAGGGCAAGAGAAACAAAGGAAAAAATAAACAAATGGGACTACATCAAAATAAAAAGCTTTTGCACAGCCAAAGAAACCTCCATCAAAATGAAAAGGGAGCCCAGTGTATGGGAGAAAATATTTGCCAATGATGCATCTGATAAGGGGTTAATTTCCAAAATATATAAAGTACTCATATAACTCAACAAAAGGAAAGCAAGCCGATTAAAAAATGGGCAGAGGACCTGAATAGGCATTTCTACAAAGAGGACATACAAATGGCCAAGAGACACATGAAAAGTGCTCAGTCACTAATCATCTGAGAGATGCAAATTAAAACCACAGAGGGATATCACCTCACATCTGTCAGAATGGCTATCAAAAATAACAAGTGCTGGCGAGGACGTGGAGAATAGGGAACCCTAGGACACTGCTGGTGGAATGCAGATTGGTGCAGCCACTGTGGAAAACAGTTTGGAGTTTCCTCAAAAAATTAAAACTGGATCTTCCATTTGACCCAGCAATTCCACTTCTGGGAATATAGCCTAAACACCCCGAAACACCAATCAGAAAGAACATTTGCACCCCTATGTTCATAGCGTTATTTACAATAGCTAAGATTTGAAAACAGCCCAAGTGCCCATCAGTAGGTGAATGGATAAGAAAGCTGTAAACTTGTATGCATATATGCATAACCCATGGACACAGACAGTGGAGTGGTGGGAGCCTCTCAGGGGAAAGGACGGAAGAGGTTAATGGGGGAAAAAGGAGGACCTATGTAATACCTTCTACAATAAAGATTAATAATAAAAATAAAAAGCTGTGGGACATTTACACAGTGGAATACTATGCAGCTGTTTATCTCAATTTGAATAGTAGGTTTTCCAGAGGTGCTTACCTGCTCAAGTTTAAACTGATTTCAGAGAGAGACAGGGAAAGGGGGAGAGAGGTAGAAACATCAATGAAATTTACTGAATTTGAAAGTGGTAATTTTTTTTTTTTTTTTACAGAGAGGAAGGGAGAGGGATAGAGAGTTAGAAACATCGATGGGAGAGAAACATCGATCAGCTGCCTCCTGCACACTCCCTACTGGGGAAGTGCCCACAACCAAGGTACATGCCCTTGACCAGAATCAAACCTGGGACCCTTGAGTCCGCAGGCTGATGCTCTATCCACTGAGCCAAACCGGTTAGGGCAAGAGAGTGGTAATTTTTTTTAAGTGTTTTCTCCCAACCTATAAAATATATTACAGACATATCAGCAAGGCTGTAGATTATTGGCATCATTTTTTTATTCCTCTTTCCTAACCTTAAATTCATAAAAGAACATTAAGGTCTTTCATTCTTACTTTTTTAAAGTGTGTTTTATTTCCCTCAGAGGGGAAGGGAGAGGGAGAGATAGAAACATCAATGATGAAAGAGAATCATTGATCTGCTTCCTCTTGCACACCCCTAATGTGGATCCAGCCTGCAACCTGGGTATGGGCCCTGACCTGGAATCAAACCTTGAACTCCTCATTCATAGGTTGATACTTATCCACTGATCCATGCCAGCCGGACAAGATCTTTTATTTTTAAGTCTATAAGTTACAGTAGTGTATGCTGGTTTCATAAAATTGACAAGTAGAAACAGAAGATCTTTTGTGTGTGAGGTAAAATGATTTAGTCAGTTTTGAAGATTGAATGTTCTAAAAGTGCTTGCTTTCAACAGCAATGCCATAGGTCCTGGATGAGTAGCTCAGGTGGTCAGAGCATTGTCCTCATACGCCAAGATTGAAGGTTTGATTCGCATTCAGGGCACATGGGAGACTCCACCAATAAGTGCCTGGGTTTCTCGACACGGCACCAGAGTTAAGTTACGGTTTTTCAAAATGCTGACACGCCGAGCTCAAAAGGTTCACCATCACTGCATAGGCCCTGGATGAGTAGCTCAGGTGGTCAGAGAATTGTCCTCATATGCCAATATTGCAGGTTTGATCCGTATTCAGGGCACATGCAAGACTCCACCAATAAGTGCCTGGGTTTCTCTCCCTCCCTCTCTCTTCCTGTCTCTAAAAATCATTATTTCATATAAAATAATGTGCAAATTAGTAAGAAAAAGACAAGATAGACAAAAGACAAAATTAAATGTATACAACAATGCCTAATTACTCAGGTCATTAAAGAAATGTAAAAGCTGAAGCAATGCATTTTAAATTCATTAGAATAGAAAGAGAAGAGAGTTAAATGGCAGTATTTTGTGCTGGTAAAAGGGAAGGAAAAGGGTCCCTCCCTGTACTGTGGAGAGGAAGACACATGTTTCAAAACTTTTTTTTTTCCCCAAAAACATATGTCTTTCAAGGTAGTATATTTATTTCTAGGAATTCTAAAAAAAATTGTTTGAACAGGTGTGTAAACATACATGTATAACATGTTCATTGCAAATCACTATGCAGATCTTTAAAAAGATTGCACATATATAAATATACTTCTGTATGATGAGAAAGACGAGGGATTAAGAATGCCAACACATTAAGTGAAAAAAAGTTCAAATGCCCTGCCAATTTTAGTAAAAATTTGTGAGTTCACAGAAGACTTTAAAATAATAAATTCATCAGCATTATACTTATTCTGTAAGAGGAGCTCTTCTAAGTGCCCTGTGCCTGATAACTCATTTAGTCATCACTCTACCAGAAAGATACTATTGTCATCTGCATTGAAAGATTTGGAAGCTGAGGTGAAAACACACTAAGTCACGTGCCAAGATGTTAAGACAGGAGTAAGCTGCAGAGTCAGGATTTGAACCCAGACATGAGGACTCTGGGAGCCATAATCTTTACCTTGAAGTAGAGATGCTAAGGTCTTAGAACTTTTCTTTGGCGAATAGGGTGATTTTTGTCATTTTTATACTGTGGGGACTAAGAAAATGTTAATGCGTTTCCTCCCACCTTCTAAGTCCTGCTGGCTGGGCTTAACTAGCAAATTGACAGAGACAGATGAACAGGAGAAAATGGAAGTTTAATGCACGTGCACGGAGGATTCACATAGGCATGATAACTCCGTGAGAATTCCAGTGAGGCAACACTGGGTGTGAAAGACATTTTGGAACAAAGGAGAAGAGGAGGCAACAAGGTCTTACAATTCAGAAGTGAGAATGGACAATATATAGGTGGTAGAGGAAGAGCAGGCAGCAAAGTTCTCGGTAGGCAACTCGAAGACACAGAGGGGATCTCGCTGTGGGGCTGCCTGAAGCCCCTTTGTTTCCCATCCTTAGGAAGGGACATCCTGAGCTCTCCTTCCTGAAGCAGGTTTCTCTGCCTGAATCTCCTGGGTGGGAAAAGGTGGGGATGTTGGGGGGAATCTAAGTTTGTTTCTGAGCCTTTTGTGTGTTTTTTTTTTTAAAAAAAAAAACAAGAGCTTAAAATCAATATTGGGGGGAATCTAAGTTTGTTTCTGAGCCTTTTGTGTGTGTGTTTTTTTAAAAAACAAGAGCTTAAAATCAATATTCCCCGACACAGCTCCAGGGTGGCAGAATTGTGGTCCCTTTAGCACATACCTTCTATGTTCTCAAAAGGTATTATACGTGTGCATTGCTTTTCTATTAAGAAAAACATTATGGAGCTAATTACGTGTTGGAGGGAAAAATAATTGCACTTATAGGGAAAAACAGATGTTGAGTCAGGTCTAGTGAATCGTGAGTGCCCTGACAAGCAATGGAGAACCGGCAAATAATAATAATGTCCCAAGGAGGCTTGCATTTCTGTGTGTTCAAGTCAATTTAGTCAATTTCTTAATTAGTTCATTAAAGTGTAAATGGACTATAAAGACAAGGAAGGCTGACAATATCAAATTGAGAAATTATAAAAGTAATTTTGCATTTGGACATGTTTATGCCAATTAAACTGCTTTGCATTTTATACAACATTTTACAATGGTGTCTAAGGTAGTGCCTAATGTTCAATCCATATGTTTAATACATTGAACAGTAATGCCTTTGGAGTGGGGAGGTAATGGCCTGTATTTAACAAAATACTATGCCGGGTTTTTTCCCATTGTCATTTTAAATAAGTAAACCAGCTTTTATACAGATATGTAAGCATTTTTAAAAAGCCTCCCAATCCTATTTTGCAGCTCTCAGCAATTTTGGTAGTTAGTGAGAAAAGCATTAAAACTCCTTCAAATTAAAACTCAACCTAAAATACCATTCATCAGCATGTTATTCATCCATAGCGGCATTACATGAGATGGGAAAAATACATACTAAGCACACAATTGACAAGTGTACCATTTCACGCAGAAATGTGCTGCTTCATTCTTTTCTTGATGAACAAAATATATGTGTCAGCATTCAATCAATTAATATGTCCATCCCTGCCTTCAGAATAAAAGGGAAATTCGAACTCTATAGTTGGGATTTGCTTTTTACTCCTAGGAAATATGTGAAAAAAATCATTTGTTTACCTTAATGATATTGACAGAATATAATGTGAAGATATGGTCATGTCAGTGTTCAAACAACTTGTTATACAATAGTTTGACTTACATTGAGGAACACATCTTGTATCTTTTCTCTATGTGGTAAGATTTTGCTTAACTGACTATAAAACTCCAAAGGCGTATTTTTTGACCTTGATACCAGTGATTATCACATCCAGACAGCTTTCTTCTCTTAGACTTAGCATTTCTATCAGTAAATGCTTACATACATTTCCCAAAGACAAGTCTCATAGATTAATGTGAGTTGGCATGTCTCCTTTGCCCATCTCTCCTAAGTAAACCTGATGTATCAGTTAAGAAGTCAGCACAGAGAAATACAAGCAGAGTCATAAAACACATATTAAATAGCAAATGGATGCAAAGTATACTGTTTTAGAATCTGCCTGGGCAACTAAACCTTTAAAACCCATTTCCCTTACCCACAACTTTGCCACTTCCTTTCCTCTTTGAGCTGCCATCTGAGAGATAATATAAACCCAAACCACAGAGGATGGCACAGACTCTCAGGCTCACAGTGGAAACCTAGTCAACAAGGTTCACTCCTTTCCCAGGACTAGTCCTCACGCAGGCCAGAGAGCCTCCTCACCTCCATTTTCTTCACTCTTTATGTCACTAATTGGTGTTTGGTCTTCACTGTAGAATTCTCAGGTAATATGGTGATCACTGCTAGGCTGGCTTGCTTTGGAGCTATAGCACACATACCACGGTGTCACTGGAGCTGGTTCTTGACCTTGCACAGGAAAGCATTCAAGAAGGAGTTTGAATAAAAGCAAAAGCAAGTTTTATTTAGGTTAGAGAAAGAGCCTAGTATGTGGGTTCCTGGAGACAGGATCAGTGTGCAGGCCCAGAAGGAGCTGCTGCTGCCCAGTGCTCCCCTGGTTGCATGTGTGAACAAGTGCTGCTGTGAAAGAAGCAAAAGTGCACGTCCCAGTGGTGTAGGCAAACCCATGAGTGAGTTGCATTCTGTGCACAGTCACTTCTTGGAATTTCATGTGTCTCCAAAGGTCGTTTGTTCTTGAAATTAGTGGCACCCCATTCTGCCTCCACCTTCTGGTTGGAAGGGGGTCTTGTTTCTCAGATGGTCTGTTCCAGAAGAGTCATGGCATTTGTCCCTCTGGGTCCCCCTTCTACTTGTGGTGTCAGTTTTCGTTATAATGATTGTATCATGAACTTCGGGGTCATTTTCCAGTCATTATTTCTCCATCTTGGATTGATCTTGTCTTAGCCATTTCTCGTTGTTGACGTCTGCAACCACCACAAGAATTTCGTGCCATAAACTGTTCCCCTTTGATCATTCATGGAGGTGGGGGTTTTGGTGAGAGCATCCAGTGGCTATCGGTCTGTGATGTCCAGTCCTACTTCTTCATTCCACTTGTTGAGAGTTTTCCCTAACTTCTTTCTATCTTGGCCTCAGCAGGAATGCCCCATGTGCTAAATGCCAGAAAGGTGTTGAACTTAATTTCTTCCCCTGGAATTGACCATGTTGTTTCTCTTACCTTTCATTGACTTTTCCTTTGCCCAGCTGGATACTGCTGACTTTTCATTTTCTTTCTTTTTTATTTTCATTTCTATGAAGTCTGTTCTCTGAGGTCTCCCTCACTATGTTCCTTTTACCCTAACCTCTATGTGTATATTCTGGCATTATAATCTTATTACATACCATACGGTCCTCAAAACAGTATTAGACGTAATAGGTTAGATATCAGATACATTAATCAATCAAACCCTAATAATTACAATTGGAAAAGTTTCAGGGATCATTATAACTATTGTCCATTAAGCTTTATAGTAATTTATAATTCCATGAAACATGTTATATGTTACTGGTCTGAGTGAAGAAAATGAGTGCTAACTATAAATTGAGTGATTCTTGGTTTTAATTACAAAATCAGAAATGTTTACAAAAAGTGCTTAAAATTAACAGGATTTCATGGTTATTGTAGAAGTAAGAGTTGTATCAGCATGGATGACAATATTTTCTGAAACAGGTAAATTATCATAGTTGTGGACAGAATGTGTCCCCCTAAAATTTATATGTTGAAGCCCTAATACCCAATTGATTACATTTGGAAATGAGGCTGTTAATGAGATAATTAATGTTACATGAGGTTATTAAGGTGGGGTTCCAATATGACTGGTATTCTTATTAGAATATGAAGACACCAGCATCCAGAGCTGTGAGAAAATAAATTTCTGTTGCTTAAGCTATCCAATCTGTGGTATTTTGCTATGGCAGCCCTAGAAGACTAATATAATCATTATAGGCTATTTCTGGAATGATGATTGTATGAGAACTCATAAAGAGATACCAGACTCTCAAACCTCCTGGTAATCATCACCTATGAAATGATTGCACATGACCTAATTAGACTGCATTTGCCACTACAAAAAAACAACCCCAAAGCTTGGGGTGGGGGGTAGTCAAGATAGAACTCTTGTCTGGCAAGTGTTTGCTGGACTCTTCCCTTTATTCCTTCATTATGAACTGACCACATAAGGACGTGTGTGTGTGTGTGTGTGTGTATGATGTAGAGGGAGAGGCAGGGAGAGAGAATGGATGGGGGATTTAAAAAGAAAATAATGCAAATTGTTGCGTGAACATTCATCATACTGAATTTAAATTTAACTAATTTTTCCTAACTGTCTTACTCTGACATTGGTGCTTTTTCACTTGAGTCAGAATGCCTGAAATCTAGGAGGGCCACAGATGCAGGGAGCTCAGAATATATACCATGAAGCAAATTTTTGATCCAGAAAGAATTCCTCATATAAAATATATTTCCGTCTAGATACTTCAAAGAAAAAAAAATTTGATGAATCTCATTTTGAACTGAAATCTGGTAATGTTATATAACAAAGAAAATTTATCCATATACTCTTTTGAAAAATGGATTCTGGCTTAATTAAAAGTACTGTTTTTCCCCTGTCTATGAATTGTCTAGATGGATATACCCTTGGCCTTGAGAAGTGCTGACTACATGATGTGTGAGTTGAAACATCATAAAGGAATTCTCTGTGGAAGTATTTTAATGTAAGATTTGACCCAGATGTGTCACAGAAATGTCTATCTGTGACTTATTTCCTTTATGAAGCTTTTATTTAACATGAACAACGTAACCACCATTACTATATAACAGAACATAAGAGAAATGGAAAGCCTTAACCATTAACATTCTGATGACCAATTCAGGTTAATCTGTACAGAAATAAAACAGAAGTAATGATTATTTGTGTAGTATAATCTATATAAAGAGTGAAAATGACAAATGAGTATAGAGTGAAGTTAGAATTCTTGGAAGAACCTAGAGCTGTGTTTCAAAGGCACATGAAAACATGTGCAAAACTCAATACCTTGAATGAATCCTTCTTTCTTCTCTTGCCTTTATATCTGTCAAATAATTGGTTGTACTTCAAAAAGACTCATACTTATTTTTTCTTTTTCCTTTCTACTTGAGTCTCACACTCTCCTCCTCCCCATGCCTGCGTTACTTAAATAATTTCTTTGTCTCCACTAAACTAGGAGTGTGCCTCACGCCCATCCTTCATTTTTCTAGTGTGGATCCTCCTAAAGCTTTCCATCAGGTTTCTCACCTGTACTTAAAGTTAGGAGGGCCTCTACTTCCTACGACATTTGGTTTAAAATGCCCCCT
Organism: Myotis brandtii; assembly: GCF_000412655.1. Classification (NCBI taxonomy): domain Eukaryota; kingdom Metazoa; phylum Chordata; class Mammalia; order Chiroptera; family Vespertilionidae; genus Myotis; species Myotis brandtii. The sequence continues at coordinate 1,846,206 of NW_005370297.1, read as the reverse complement.
CTGTTGATGAAACCTATCCTAATCTGGTTTTACTTTATCTTTATGGTCCTTTAATTACCAACTCACTTTCATCTCATGAGTTTGCACTCATATCCTAGACCAGCGGTTCTCAACCTGTGGGTCGCAACCTCTTTGGGGGTTGAACGACCCTTTCACAGGGGTCGCCTGAGACCATGAGAAAACACATATATAATTACATATTATTTTTGTGATTAATCACTATGCTTTAATTATGTTCAATTTGTAACAATGAAATTGGGGGTCACCACAACATGAGGAACTGTATTAAAGGGTCGCAGCATTAGGAAGGTTGAGAACCACTGTCCTAGACCCTTGTGCCCTAGTTCTCACATTCATCCTTTCCATATCCTTTTCCTTGACTATAACAACATCCATGCTCCTGTTTGCTTCTCAATCCATTCTTCTAGCTTTTGTTCACTTCCCCCGCTCAGCATCTTGAATTCTTCTAGTCTATATTGGTCCCTAGTCTATTTTAGGAAGGATTATGGAGTTGAAATTTTAATTTTATTTTCTCTATGTTTTGTTTATGGTATCCTATATAATAAAAGCCTAATATGCTAAGTCTGGTTGTTTGGTCATCCATTCAACTAATCAAAGCATAATATGCTAATGATATGCTAAGACCGCTCAACCACTTGCTATGATGTGCACTGACCACCAGGGGGAAGACAGTCAACCGGTCAACCAGTTGCTATGACATGCACTGACCACCAGGGGCAGATGCTCTGACTGGTAGGTTAGCTTGCTGCTGGGATCTGGCTGATTGGGACTGAGTGAGATGGGCCAGACACACCCTGGTGCCCTCCCACAGTCCCTCCCCAGCTGGCCAACCTCCTGGGTCCCTCCCCGGCCCCAATTGTGCACCAGTGGGGTCCCTCAGCCTGGCCTGCAGCCTCTCGCAATCTGAGGCCCCTCGGAGGATGTTAGAGAGCCAGTTTCGGCCTGATCCCACTGGTGCATGAATTGTGCACTGGGCCTCTAGTGTAATTTATAAGATTTCTGAGAAGGTATATATATATATATTTTGTTTATGGTATCCTATATAATAAAAGCTTAATATGCTAAGCTTTTACAGACAAACACACACACACACACACACACACACACATACTTAAAGAAAAAATATGCATGTATATATACATATATATATATATATAGTTAGGTTATCTTTTGTCTTATTATTATTTTTTTAATCCTCACCTGAGTATATTTTTTTCCATTGATCTTTAGAGAGTGGAAGGGAGAGAGGGAGGGTGGGGGAGAGAAAGACACCAATTGGTTGCCTCCTAAATGCACTCTGACTAGAGGCTGGGATTGAACCGACAACTGAGGAATGTGCCTTTGACCAAGAATCGAACCCGAAACCCTTCAATCTGTAGGTCAACACTCTAACCACTGAAAAAACTGGCCAAGGCTATCTTTTGTCTTATTTAACAAATATTTATTTCTATAAATATCTGACTGATTTGGCCATAGTTAGCATATAAACACATCGTGCCAAATTTTTACGTGTAACTCTATACTTTGTATATAATGACATATATGAGAATATAATTATTTGAAGACTCAGATTTAAAATATATTCTTGATAATGCAGTGTTCATATGCTAGCAATTAATAACAATTGAGCTGTTACTTGAAATATAATTTACTTGAAATATAATTCTAGTTAAAAAATAAACAAATAGACATGGCTTTTAATAATCAAATAAACCATATTTAGGGTGTCTACATGTTTCCAAAGTAGATGAGGAAGTACTTAAGATATACAACTATAAACACACACACACACACACAATAGTTTAGCAAGAGTTTTTAAAAAATATTCAAGTATGGACTAAATTTGCCGAGTTCAAGCACATGAAGGTGAGTTATTCAGATGATAGACTTTCATTAGAAAGAAAAACCACTGAGTAGATCACAATGAATATTAAAGACTGCATTGATGATGTATGCCTCACTGATTTGAATCTTTAGGAAGGTGATTTAAACACACTAAAAATCCATGTTTATGCATGTTGTCACTTAATGAACTCAATAAAAATACATGACAGATTAAAGGCACTTTTAGCATGAGAATTTAAAGTCCCACTTTGCTATTTTACCAAGGAATATCATTTCCCACCTATGGGTCCCCTGATTTTGATCTTGGGTGAACAAAACTTTTGTAAATCTCTTTCTGTCTACATTTTTTTTCCAAATAAATCTGGATATGTCATTAAATCTTCTCAATTAAAAATGTTGGTCTTTATTCTCTGTCTTTTTAATACCTGTGTCATATCTCGTGCTTATCTAATGGTTTGCCTTTTTCAAAGCATTTTATATGCATTATTGAAATTAATCCTTTTGATATAATTAAGGAAAGATATTCTATTCATATTCTAGATTGTAGAAGCTGAGGCTCAGAAAATTGAAGTACTTATGACCACATGCAATGGTGAAGATGAGAGCACAACCCTTAGATTGTGCTTTTTGCCTTTGAGTTCTTACAATCCGATTGAGGATTCAGAATAATAAATTTAAAAAAGTAAATTAACTTTATTTTATTAAGATAATAGTACACATATTTTAGTTCTAAAACAAGTGTAGAAGAGGAGTGTTTTTGTTTTTGCCCAAGCCTTCCAATTCGAAGTGTGTGTGTTTTTTTCCCCTTCTCAAAATAATCACTCATATTTAAGCAGCCAGTGAATGATGACCTTAGAGGAGTGACCAGTCTCATCTCAAGGAGCATCTGGCTTCCAAGAGGTAATCTCAGCGAAGGCTGAGGCCTAAAACAGAGACAAGATTTAGAAAAGAAACAGATATCAAAGTATGACCCAGACACCCTGTCTCCCTCGTCTTCGTCTGACACAGAGGAGTTCTTAGTGATCAGAGAGAGAAGCGAGTGTGATGATGAGCAGAATGTGCTTCCGGAACCTGCCTCACTGTAATCAGTGCACCTGGAGGCCTGAACTTTGCCAGGAATGAGCCTACAGTTTGCTGATGATCCCAGAATTCAAAGCAGGGGCTTTGACTGGAGACAAAGGCTAACATTCCTTCTATTGCCTCGTAAACCTTATAGTTGAAGGACATTTTGCCCGAATGAAGAGCATATAAATTTTCAGAAAAATCAAGGGTTTTGCATATGTACATATGTATTTGAGCTAAAGATGTATATACTTATTTAACCTTTTTGGATAGAAAATAAGACATCAAATGAGGAAGAAGCAACTAATTTGTTGAATCCAGTCATTTTCTTCCAATGATTAAATGTCTTACACAGCACACAGATTGCATACATATGAATGAATGCATATGATTCACTCCATGCTCCCTGGCAATTTGAATCTGTATACTTTACTAATAGTTTTTTCTTCTTAAAGTATTTATTTTCTGATATTTTATGTAATGATAAACTTGACTTATTTTTTAAGTCCTTTCAATAGATTCCATGGTAAGACGTTACTACTCCCACAAAAATTGCTGTTATATATGTTTAGTGGATGCTGTAGGTGGTACATTTCTGAGCTCTAAATTATCTCAACTTGCTTAAAGCAGGCTGTATTGAATAATGTTTGAAAATAGTGAAAATATTATGGTTATCAAAACCAATTAATGTGCTTTCATAGTAAGTCATTGTTAGACTTAATTTTCTTTAAAAGAGTTCTCGTGGCCTATTTTCAGTTCAGCCATCTTTAGTTGGTTAATGATTATGTATAGAAAAATATTCTATGCTTAATGAATGTAAATCTTGTTAAGATAGTTGCTGGCCCCTGGAATACTTATAGTATTCCACATGTAAATATTTCATGACCTCACTACTAGAGTCTTTGAGGGGAAAAAAGTCAGATTCCTGTTCTCTCTTTTATTAAGAATTCATTTGAGTAGTGTGGGGAGGTGTGAGTCCAGCTTTTATTGGTATTTCAATAATATTCTATTATTATTATATATCTAAGTAGTTAATTAAAACACACTCGTATTCATAAAATATGGTATAATACCATCAAAGAATTCACTACTTTCACCCCCCCAAATGAAACAGTTATTTTTTTAATTTATTAATTTTTAAATGTCATACTGACATACACTTCTTTATTTCTATGGCATTCCCTATTATTAATATGAAAGGTTATTTACCTGTAAAACAAATTAAAGACTATAGAAGTTTTACACATTTTCATGAAAAAACGGAGCAATAGAAAAGACACGTCTTCACATAGCTTATCTATGTTACTGACAACAATCTTGTTACCTCAATATTTATTATATCAGGGTTTGGCAAAATATGCCTGTGCGGCAATGCTGCCTTGTAAATAAAGTTTTATTGAAAAACAGCCATGGTCACTTGTTGATCTGTTTTCTATGGCTGCTCTTACACAACCATGGCAGAGCAGAATAGTAGCATTTAACCTGTGCTTATCAATATCAAAAAATCATGACAGTTGTTTTTTAAATATGTAATATATTTCATTTATCATAAATCATTATTTTACTTAATGTAGCATGACCTGCAAAGCCAAGAATGTACTTATAGGTCCTTTAGAGAAAAGTTTGCTGATGTTTAATTTAGATAGCAAAGAGAACAGTAGTTAAGTATCTATTGTCTACATTACTCAGCACCAATTTCAAAATAAAGTATTACGTATTTATTTGTTTTAATATGCCCATTTATAACAGACTATACTAGTATATTGTATGTAATATTGTAATCTGTTTTTCAGGCTAAAAGAATCTTGATAAATAGATAAATCAACACCTGTAGTTTTAGTGGTGCTTTTTCTGTTGTTAGAAATACTGATCAGAAAGTATCACTTTGATATTTTAATAGGTATAAATATACTCCCATTGAAGAAAAATATACAAATAAAAAATAATTACTACATTGCCAATAGCTATTTTTGACTTTCTTAAAGAGTCACTGTAGAGAGTTCAACTTTCCCTTAAATAAATCATTTGTTGCTTTTAAAATATACTAAAAAGTATTGTTGGAAGCACAGAGTTTCATAATACTGAGTCTATAATATACTGTATATATTCTCTTTGGTATAAATTTGATGTAGCAAGTCAGTAACTAGTCATTTGGAGACAACTGTGAACTGTTTTCTTGGAAACTCATTTCTCTATCTGTAGATTTTAGCAACAGTTCTGAAAGAAGTGATCATAGCTATCACCAACCTCCAGGGAGGTTGGAAAGTGTGTGTGTGTGTGTGTGTGTGTGAGAGATATTTTTGCTGTTTTAATTACTGGGAAGAGTTGAAGGCCTAGGAAGGATGATTGTCAAAAGTCTTGCAAAACATAGCATGTCCCAAAGAGAGAAGAATTGTTCTTGCCAAAATACCATTAATGCCCCATTGAGAAACACTGTAAAATCTAGAGATTATTTATGAGAAATCACACAAAGCTTTGAGATTACAAATATAAATCTGCTCACGTTCACACATCAATTTTTATTATTGTCACTTAGTAAATGGGTCTTCATTTAATGATTTTTTTAATGTGTTATTAAAAGTGTTTCCCATTTATAGCCCAAATAAATGGCAACTGATGTCAGATCTGCATTATATTTATATTTGGAAATGTACTTAATTATGATAATTGCTAATATTTCAATTGATGCCCAAAGCAACTACATTTTCTGATGTGTCATTAAAAATATTATTTTGTAATCTGTAAGTCAGTTAGCTCCTTAGGCTGATCCTCTTCCAAAATGAATTCCTTAAATCTAATTATTTAGTGGGGGGTCTTTTATAGAGGAAATATAAACATTCTGATGAGTTTTATGTTCTGTTGCCAATTATTGTGTATATTCCCTTTTTAATAAATATTTAGCAAGCCAAATGCACTACCAGTGGTCGTTAAACTGCGGCTCGCGAGCCACATGTGGCTCTTTGGCCCCTTGAGTGTGGCTCTTCCACAAAATACTGACTTCTGCGCATGGGCCACTGTACGTGTGCACCCGCACTGGGATTGCAAGACTAAGCAATTGCACTGTACGTGTGCGCCTGCACGTGGTATTTTGTGGAAGAGCCACACTCAAGGGGCCAAAGAGCCGCATGTGGCTTGCGAGCTACAGTTTGCCTACCACTGGACTAGACTATTTCCCCATGGCAGTGCTAATGCAATTGAAAGCACCATCTAATAGGAAACAGGAAGGCCTGTTCCAGTTTCAGCTGCTTAAAAAAATTGCACAGGTGAACAATCCCTCACCTGAAAATATCATCTTATGCAGGAAACAATAATCCCAAAAGGTATAACCTTCTCTCGGAATCTTAATCTTTTTCCGTATCTCTGTTGTTTTCTTGCTTAAAAAGCTTCCCAAAGTCTCCCTTTTTCTTCCATGAAGTATTTGAACCAAGAGATCATAAACATTTCCACAGACTGTGTGTGTTGGTGACTTTCACATTATCTCTGTGTGTGTGTATGTGTGTGTGTGTGTGTAGGTTCCAAAGAGAACATCAAAGGTGGAAAAATTAATCTGTCTCTTTAAATAAATGGATGGGCCCTAAGCTTTGTAGCCATCTCGTTTGCAGCAGGCGAACTATGACAAACGGACCCTTGAGCTACCCATCATTCACGTTATAAGTAAGTTTCAGCTTCTACCTGTGTGCCATATAACCTCAAGAAAGACAAGCTTTCCATTATAAATGAAAAATGGCTTTATTCATCACCTCTGTGATAGACTCAATTTTAAAGTTATTTATCATAACCATAACAAAAAGATAGCAAGTGTATAAATCCATAGGATTTTAAGGAACTACATGTCATGAGTCTTAAATTGAAATTTAGTTGCTACAGGTCCTTTACAATATGCAAAAATAAAACATATTCAACTGAAATATTAAAATGTATAGAAGGTCCTGGGCTTCGGTATGTTTGCTTTGCCGTCCTCTCATCCCTCCCATTTAAATTCATTCCCCTTTTCACTGGCTGCTGCTTAAGATTGTTTTAATTCTTTTTCCTTCTTCATCTTTCTAGTAAAATACAGAAACCCAAGTATGTACTGGTGTCTATTTCTTGAGTTTTGGGCCGAATGCATTTTGGGGGGGACCGAAAGAGGTAGTCATGAGACAAGAGGAAAATTTCCATTCTTGTCACTTTTTTCCCTGGACACCAGGCAAAGTCTCAAATTGCTTCATAACCCATATCCTTCATCTGGATAACATTTTAAAATATATACTTTTTTCAACCCATTTGTATATGGAGACTTAACTTTGCCTTTCCTTAGCAGGGTTTCTAAAAGAAAAGGGAAAAAGTGATCAGAGATCCAAGAGAAATTGAAGCATTTGGGGGGCACTTTTTGCTTTTTATTTTTTCTTTCTCACTTTGAGTTAAAAATCACAGAGCCATCTCAAAAAGAAACAGAAAAGTCAGAGGATGACATACACAACTTTATTCAATGAATACTATTGCCATGTCTATACAGGCACTGGCACTGGGATTGCAAGACTAAGCAAAGATATGTCTCTGAACCCATTATATATATCCTAATAGAAAAACATGTATTCTTTAATTCATCCCCATATTATGTATGTTACTGTAGCTTTGAGACTGTTCTTAGGAGAAAGGCCTGTAGTGTGATGATAAGGGAGTACTGGGGGATTTAACAGAGTCAGTAAAAGATCCTGGTGGTGGGGAGAGGGGGGAGAAAATGGTACTGAGCTGCAAAGTAAAGGACCAGCAAAAGCCAGTTAAAGCAACATGGGGAAAGGGAAGTATAACAAGGAAAGGGATTCTCTGTGGCAAGAAGGGACGCATTGAGTGTAAGTAAAAGAAAATGACAATTAAAAGTTAGTCTGATTACAAATCAAAGAGCTAAGGGCTGTCAGGGAGATGAAGAGAACAGAAAGAAGTAGCAGAGGGGTCACACGGGGCTTTGAGTCTCTAAAAAATGTTGCTTTAAAATGTTGCTTTGGTGTGTGGTACTGCAACAATGGATGTGGGGCAAAATAGAGGAGGAATTTAGCCCTAGATCCACAGCTGAACGTAATTTTGGAAAAAGTACAGAACACATTGTCCTATAGAAATATTGTTTCGTGCAGCAAAGTGCACTTGGGGAATCATGGTATTATGCTTCAAGAATATTCTGGCTTACGTATTCGATGTTGGGCTTGCATTGGAAACTAGTTAACTGTATCACACATTCTCCTCTCCTAGACGCAAATCACACAGAACAACAGATTTCACCCAGCACCAAGTACACTTAGCTCTCATACAGGATAGAGGACAAACACAGCACAACACACAGTAACAGCACAGTCTCACACCTTCCAGTAACAGCTTCCCATCTCCCACCCATTTTGCTGGTAAAATGTGTGTTGTCATAAGAGTTCAGCTAAACGTGTAGAAGGAACTGCAGTCCAGAGAGACTCTGGAGTCTGTGTGACCAGCTGCGCATGCAGCCCCTTTGGGCATCATGGCCGTGTTCTTCCGGGGCAGCGGTGCTCAACACCCTTAACTCAGGACTTGGTTACAGCTGCTTGGTCTAGTGTATCTGCCTTGGCCGGATCCTGGGATCTGGCAAAGATAAACACATCCATTCCTTGAGATAATGTTGCAGGAGGATTCCCCAAGTTTCAAATCCGCAGGCATCCCTGACGCTAGAAGAAAGCCTCAGAACCCCACTGCTGCTTTCCACTGTGGTTTTCACACTATTTATCTTTTGCCTAATCACCTGCTAAAAACTTCATGGAAGTTTACTTTTGATTCACTTTTGGTATCGTATATAGGTAATCATTAAAAGTTCTCTACAGTATTAGGCAGTCATATATTTTTCACCTGTCTTGAATAATTACTTTACATTAGGAGAAATTGCTAAGCAGTGATTAGTTCTAGACAAAATGTTATATTTCCTAGATATAGATACTTTAGGAACTTGACATCTCATTACTAAGAGCAGAAATCAATCTATATATTAAACGTTTTTTAATTTTTCTGATGTTGAAACATTTTCTCTAAAATCCTTACATATTCTTTTATTAGCAACTATTTGTCAATGTATTAATGATCACTTTATGCACCCAGATGATTATTAAAGAGCTACTGTTTACCAAGACTAGGCAATGCCCTGTGTCCTCAAGAAGCTTCACTCTAGAGCAGCAGTTCTCAACCTTCCTAATGTTGTGGTGACCCTTTAATACAGTTCCTCATGTGGTGGGGACCCCCAACCATAAAATTATTTTTGTTGCTACTTCATAACTGTAATTTTGCTACTGTTATGAATTGTAATGTAAATATCTGATATGCAGGGTGTATTTTCATTTACAAATTGAACATAATTAAAGCATAGTGATTAATCACAAAAACAATATGTAATTATATATGTGTTTTCCGATGGTCTTAGGCGACCCCTGTGAATGGGTCGTTCAAAGGCGACCCACAGGTTGAGAACTGCTGCTCTAGAGGATATGTATAATCTTGATTAAATAATCTTTTCTTAATTCTCTTGTTGAGTTGGAGGAGTTTTTTCCTTTCTGCCTACTGTGTCTGATTTTCCCCATCTAAGCAATGTCTGGAGATACATGGTCCTGAGCTGATATGGCAGCTCCACAAGGCCACTGGGCACCTGGCGAAGTGACTGTGCCCCCTTAGCCCAGGTTTTTGTCATCATGCCCCTTGCCTCATGGTTGCAAAATGGCAACTGTTCCTCCAGCTTGCATTTCACCAAGGAAGGAGAGAATGAACAAAAAGTAAATTGTACACAGGCATGTGTTAGCGATGTTTTCTACAGTTAATAAGCTGTAGAGGAATTCCTACTCAGCAATGTCTGTGATAATGTGTCAATGGCTGCATCCACTGCTAAACATTGTGGGAATCATGTTGAGGTAGATGCACTGATATCCTTAACAAAATTCGGGATTTAAAAGGATACTAGAGGCTCGATGCACAAAATTCATGCAAGAGTAGGCCTTCTTTCCCCCAACTGCAAGCACCGGCTTCCCTCTGGCACCCGGGACCTGGGCTTGCCTCGGCCACTGACAGGCACCTGGGACTTGGGCTTCCCTCGCAGCCCCGACTTCATCCAGAAAGACATTTGGTCTAATTAGCATATTATGCTTTTATTATTATAGACTAGAGGCCCATTGCAGGAAGATTCCTGCAAGAATAGGGCTTCCTGAGACTGCAGTGAAGCAGAGAAGGGAGCGAAGCCCATTTCGCTCCCTTCTCTGCTGCCTCGCTCCCTCCCTTCGCCGCTTAGCCCTTGGCTCCCTTCCTTCTCAGCCACTTTGCTCCCTCGCCAGGTCACGGATCCAAAGCCTGGATCCCCCGGGCAGCCTCAGGCGCTGCCGGCTCCGCCTTGCCGGGTCAGGGGTCCAGGGCCCGGGACCCAGGTCCCGTGGGCAGTGTCACATGCTGCCGGCCCCGCATGAAGTATGCAAATTAGCCACCATCTTTGTTGGTGGTTAATTTGCATATCATGCTGATTAGCCAATGGGAGGCATAGTGAAGGTATGGTCAATTACCATGTTTGTCTATTATTAGATAGGACTAGACAGACAACTCTAAATGAAAACTGTGCTTCATATTGTGTTATTTCACCAGAGTATTTTCTAAATCAATAGTATTTAGGACACTGTTTTAGTTACATAAATAAGCAATTTCTGATTATATGTGTCCATGACAAAATTCCTATTACCATAATAATTTAAAATGCAGAAAATTAGAACTTAGATTATGATATTTATAAAGACAAAACACTTATTTTAAATGTTATTTAATTGTGACTTAAAGCCTTAATTATTTTTATAGCTTGCTCTTCTATTGAGCTTTCCTTTAGATGATTTGACACCTGATAACTTTGACTAAAAGTACAAAACAATGGCAAGACATAATATCAACATGCACTAATCTTCAGTTTGGAGTTATTTACAATGATTTATAATATTTTTTTCTTTCCTTCATTTAAATAAAAGACAATAAAATGATTCGATGTAAGCTTTTTAGACAAATTTATATTTTAAATCACATTTATAATAAGAAAAATCATTAACAATCAATATTTTCATTTATTCCATTAAAATTGAATTTCTAAAAGCTTCTGATCAATTTTTTGTATGACTTATTACTACCAACATATTTTTGTTACATGTACCAGGAAATACCAGTCTTGAAAGCTAATCTATAATAATAAAAGCATAATATGCTAATTAGACCGGACAGCCGAATGACCTCCTGGACGAAGCCACAGCTGCAAGGGCTGAGCCCCTTGCACAAATTTTGTGCACTGGGCCTCTAGTAGATTGTAGTAGTCATAAAATTTCAAAGTAGCAGTTGGTTTTATAAGTGAATTTATTAAAAGAACACACATTTATATTTATATATACAGCAGGCGCATGTAATACATGAATAGAAACAAACCTCTCAGTTACCACCAATCCTTAATAATATGCATAATCTCTAGAAAAGAAGTGATAGTGTGAAATGCAATAAGTTTGAGTCTGTTTTAAAATGTTATTCACTACAATAAATTTCCAAAAGTGCTGCCTATGTATTGAGATCTATATCTAGATTACTGATAGCTTACCCTGGGGAAGCAATAGGTAATTATTTTAAATTATCTCTAAGCAAGGCTTGTAAGGATTAGAGAAAAGCAGAGAGATAGGATGCTAACATTTCTTAAAATTGGAGGAGGCAGGGCAATCAGAAATGCTGGTTGGTCTTTTTTATACCTAAATAACAAAAACCTTGCTATAGCCAGGGAGGAGAGAGCATTCAATTCAGAGCAAGGACTGCAGTGTGCCTACACTGCACGGAGGAATAGATTTTAATTTCAGGTACACCTTTGATTGAATACTGCACCATCCATCTGCTAGTTGAATGACTGTGGAAACTTATTTAATCTTTCTCAGCCTCTGTATTATTGCAAAATTGGTGTAAGAATTAAAGTGGAAGGCCCTAACAGTGACTGACACATAGTAGGCGTTATCAGCACTATCTACAGTGATTCATGCAGTCTCATAGCTCTAAATGTAATCTAGAGGCTATTTCCCAAATGTGTATCTTCAAACTGAGGCTCTGTCCTGAACTTCACACTCTTAGGTCCAGCTCCCTAATCCATGTGCCTACTTGGATGTCTGATGAGCACTTCACATTTGTCATGTCTAAAACCAAATTTCTGATCTCATTCCATGATCCAGTTTTTCCCAACATAAACGATGGCAGAGCTACCCTATTTACTCTGATTAATACTATCAGAGTGAGTTATGCTGGACTTTTTCTCTTTTTCTATCCCCAAACTATTATCTCACTAAATCTTATTAACATTACCTCCTAAATATACCCAGTATTGTACTACTTCTTAATGTCTCTCTTGCTGTGTTCATGTACAGGTCACTATTGTCTTTAACTGGTCATGATAACAGGCTCCTGACTAATTTCTCTCTGGCTCTTCTCCATCCCCATTCCCCACCAGAATACACCCCTCCCTTACATCCCTCAGAAGAACCATCCTGCAGGACATCTTGATTTCAGGCTTTTAGCTTTTACAACAGTGAGACAATAAGTTTTATTTCATCTTCACAGTTTGTTTTACTTTGTTGTGTCAGCCAGCCCTAGCAAACCAATACATTAGCATGCTTTAGGTGACAAGTGTCAGAAGTGTGGCTTGCATAATTAGTCTTTGCTTTTCTCACACAGTAGGAGTACAGAAGTATTGCTTCTGGCTCAGTGAAATCGAGGTCTCGTGTTGGCTTCTCCCCTCCCTTCTTCTTCCCTTCACATCCCAAGATGACGACAGTAGTTCTGCCAATCTTGTCCTCCTGGGGCACTGTTCCACGCAGGACATGAAGAAAGGACCGTCCTCACGACAATCCCTTCAACAGAGAGGGGATCTTTCTTAGAAACATCAATGTTCTCCCTCTTCTGCCCCAAAAGGTTTCTCCGCATAGTGTCTCCATATTGTTTCACACTCTCTACCTCTTGCTTATGTGGAGACATAGGCTTCTCCATTAGAATGGAGGGGCTGGAAGTAGACTTCTCCGGCCATCCTAGCCAACGTACTAGTTCCCTCCAGCCACGGCCTCCCCCTTCCCCAGCTATCATTTTCTTTTTCAATTCTTACCTTTTCTGAATGTATGCTATTTTGTTAGTTGCTGGTGAGTTTATTTTCTCCCCTTGTTAGAATGAAACTTTCATGAACACTGGGTCATATCTGTTTTATTTGCCCCTATACCCTCATTTTCTGAGAAAATAGAGCAGGTGTTCCATAAAATATTATTGAGTAAATGATTTTACTTAAGGGATATCTCAAAAGTATTATCCCCTCTATATCTCACGACAAGTAAAATATGTTTCTCCTGCAAAGAACATTTATCCTTCTCTAATTTTTCCATTTCCCAAGAAATATTTTAAGGAGCTAGAAGCTTGGTCTCTCTTAGGAAACTAACTCAGTCCTATCCCAGATACCATTGCATTTCTTACAATGCAAGAAAAGGGACTTGCTTGTGTGTCTAATGGTGCTGGCTCTTTACTGTAGTCCTTCGAGCCACAGAATGGAGGAGGGGTGAAATACATCTGAGGAAGTAAGTATGATGTATAATACTGGTGTATGCCCACACTTTTGGAAGGAGCAAGATCCTGATCTTATGGTAAACCCCTAGGTCAAGAGGCAGAACAAATATTCAGCTTCTTGTGGGACCAGGAACAAAAACCCTCCTCCCTTCCCCCTGTCCACAACAAAAGTGATTTTTCAAGTAACTTTATTCATGTGTATAACAGCCTACGGTCATTATCAATTACGTGCATCCTTTGTGATTTTTCATTTCAAGAAACACGCTTGAATGACTCCGGCCTTTTCCCTTGAGGATTTCATATATCAGTGGGGAAAACAGAGATGTGTAAATAATAAATATCCAGTATGGTAAGCACAGTCTTAAGGAAGAATTTCACAGCTTGGTGGGGGTAGATAACGTGAAGTGAAGCCCCAGTCTGCTGTGATCCTCAGGGCGGCTTCCTTCCTACTGCAGGTAAAAGTATGAGAAGTAGTTCGCCACCCACTTGTAAATAACTGAAACTGGGGTTTGATGGTTTTGAGGATTTAGGGGAAGGCACTAGGTTGGCTATAGTGTTGCATTATGCATTTCCCCCTATTTTATTGGATTAAAAGACAATTTTTGTATATCTCATGGCATTTGTGGGTCAAGAGGTTGGGATGTGCTTGGAGACAGTGGTGGGGAAGCAGGTCCGAGTGGCTGGAGCTGGAGCAGGGGGTGCTGGCCAGGCCTCTCTGTTCACATAGTCTATGGGCTTCCCCAGGTGGTCGTCACATGGGCTACTACGGGCTTCCTCAGAGCCTGGCAGCGTCAGGGCTACCGGGCAACTTCCATGGTGACTTGGGTTCCAGGAAACAAGGTGGAGGCTGCATCATCTTTTCTAACCCAATCACAGAAGTTACGTGGCGTCGCTTCTTCATTCGATTGCAACAGGAGTGTTACCAGCATGCCTAGGTTCAAAGGGCAGGGAACACAGACCCCTCCTTTCAATGGGAGAATTGTCAAGGGTCACATTGCAGGTTTGCTTTCGTGATAGGAGACATTGTTGCAGCCGTTTTGGAAAATACACTACGCACAGTCGGCCCTCTCATCAAAATTTATACTCCGTGGCGTCGCTTCTTCATTCGATTGCAACAGGAGTGTTATGAACATGCTTGGTTCAAAGGGCAGGGAGTACAGACCCCTCCTTTCAATGGGAGAATTGTCAAGGATCACATTGCAGGTTTGCTTTTGTGATAGGAGACATTGTTGCAGCCATTTTGGAAAATACACTACGCATAGTCGGCCCTCTCATCAAAATTTATATTCCTCCCACGGGCAAAATGCACACATTCCCTTCTCTAGGACACCTTCTTCCACTCCATTTTTTTATTGCAAGAGTCTCAGGCTTGAGGTCTAATATATTTGATTCACTTTCCAAAACTTTTAATTTAATTTAAATTTTCCTTTCCCCATTTATCCCCTCTATGCCATCTCCTACGCCTCCCCCCACCCCGAATCATCACATTGTTGCCCATGTCCTTGAGTTCTCTCTCTCTTTTTGCTCAATATCTTTGATTTAAAGTGTGTACATGTAGTTCCTAAGATATAGCCTCTTGATGATCCTTTCTGCTCATTGGACCTGTGAATTACAGATTCATAAGGTAACCACTATAGAGAATAGATTCAGACAGAGAAAGCTGGAGACCCAGAGCAACTGCTTGAATATAGCATTGCTGACACCCAGCTGGGCATATGTTGCCAGCTTCGTGATTAGGGCTCATTCCTGCTCTCTCCAGTTGTCCTCTGGCATCTTGTGGCAACGTCCCTTGGGCATCACCCTTACGCCATAAGGAATGGCTGGGGTGCTTAACTGAGGAACTTTCTCAGCCTGTTTCCTGACCACAGAGTTCAAAAGCCCAAAGGCCTCTTTTCATCTTGCACCATATCCTTTTAATTTCAACTTGAAATCATTCTTTTTAAAATGTGGTTTTGTGTAAGGTATCAATTATAATCCACCCCATCAGACAAAATTTACATCCACAAATCTCCTTGAGATATAAGCCCTTCACTATCTTGGGCTGTGCCGTGGTTTCCTTTTGCAGCTAAAACCAAATACCCACAATTGTAGGAGCTTAAAAACAACACAAAGTTATTATCTTGCAGCTCTGGAGGTCAGAAGTTTAAAATGGGCTGTGCTCCTTGTGGAGGCTCCAGGGGTAGTTAATTTTCTTGCCTTTTTTAAAGGTTGCCCCAGTTTCTTTGTTGGTGGCCCAGACCAATGCAGCCTTCGCTTCCATTGCCCTAGCTTTCTAATTCTGACCCCACTCCCTTCTCCTCCCCTTGTAAGGACTCCTCTGATTTCATTGGCTTCTCCCAGATAATGCAGGATTCTCTCCTCATCTCAAAACCCTTACCAAGGCTACAGAGTCCCTTTGCCATGTAGGAGACATATCCACAAGCCTCCTGTGAGGCCGCTGCAGGAAAACTCCCCTTGGAGCCCAATATGTAACTGAGGGGAATCCGCGATACGTGCCCTGAAAATGCTCAGGGATACTGGGTGGTTATGAAGTGTCAACATAGGTTCATCAATTGTAAGAAATATACCACTCTGGTGGAGGCGGTTCATAAAAGGGGAAGGTATGCATGTGGGGGTGTATGAGAAATCTCTGCATTAGTAGTACCTTCCTCTCCAATTTTCTGAGAACCTGAAATAGCTCCGAAAATATGAAATCTTTAAAACAAAACAAAAGAGTAACATAGCAACTTTATATAATCATAACAAATCTTGGGGAATTAGTCCTCAGTTTTATTATCTGTGCGAAAATGCCTATAAGATATAAGATCTTTGCTAGGTGTTTGAGCACAAAGGAAAATAAAAGAGAGCACCCATGGACATGGACAACAGTGTGGTGATTGCAGGGGTGAGAGGGGTGGGTGGAGGTGGAAGAGGGCATAGAGGGGATAAATGGTGATGGGAAAAATAAAAGTAACTTAAATTGAATAAAAAAGAAGGCGAAAGAATTTGTAATCTCACTTTGCCTCGTTCTTACTTAGAGAACACTTTTCTGGCTGAAAAGATTGGTCTGGCTCCTTGCTGTTCACTTCAGTAATTTCTAATTTCCATTCAGTAAATGAATACTTAGTTCTGTAGCTGATCTATTTCCTTTCTTATTTTATCATAGGCAGCTAGAAGCCAGAAAGCACCATAACCCCTGTACCTGGAAAGCTACTTAGCACTACATTTTTAGCAACATTTTGCTATTTGCCGTGTTACTGCGGACAATAGCTTTGCTAAACTTTCTGCCACTACTTGGTACAGGTCCCCTTTACTCTAGGTGTCAACCGCATTTTCTCCCCTGGAGGCCTCCTGGACCTCCATAGCTACTCAAGGACCCTTAGCTTCCAGTGCCTTCTAGTTCCGGAGCTTAGGCCTCTGTCTTAGGAGACAGGAAAAGGTTGCATGGCTCGGTGGTGGTAAGTGTGTGTAAGCAAGGGCAGTAAATGGTGAGCTCTCCTTGACCTTCAGGAAAGGCTTCCTGACAGAAGCAACTTCTCAAATTTGAAAAGCAGCAGCTTCTTGCCTGAAATACACACTGAAGTTGAAAGAACTGATGACACTGTTTTCTTGTTTTGAGGAGTGAGAAGAAAATTATAAATAAAAAGGCAGCCCGGCCAGTATGTCTCAGTCAGTTGAGTGTCGTCCTATCCACCAGGAGGCCACCAGTTTGATTCCAGTCAGGACATGTGCCTGGGTTGCAGGCTTTTGATCCTCAGTAGGGGGTGTGCTGGAGACAGCTGATCAATGTTTCTATCTCTCTCTTCCTCTCTCTTAAATCAATAAAAACATATTTTTTTAAAAAAATAGTACTACTATTTGTAATACTTTAAACAATAAAATAAAATTTAAAATAAATAAAAATAATAAAACCACCAGAATTCTGGAAGAACACACAAGTTTAAAGCTAGAAAGACTCTGCCTCATCCCTCATTCCATTTTCCAATGTCAGGTGTGGTTTCCTCAACAGAGACCATAGTCGGTGTTTGCTGGGTGGTGGGAAGTCTAGAAGGTCCCAGGTAAACCTCACCTATTGCATAGATTGGCAGAGGGTCAGCAACATTCTCAGCCCTGAGTATTCAATATTCTTTAGCTTACTGTGTCTAGGTTAATATTTGGAAATTATTCTGATAATATGTATTTTCTAAATAAATATGCACCGAGGAGTAAACAAATAATAAAGCTTCCAGGACTGAAAAAAAAATGAAAAAACGTCAAATACTTACTGAAAGCGTGGAATATTCAGCTTGGCTTCCCAGGCGCTACTAACAGAATAATTCCATTGAACATTATTTCTGCCGCATCGCATTGGAAATGCACTGTGGTATAGTTCTACTTCAATTGCTTGCTCTTGGGCATTGAAAAGTTTGCCCTGGAAAATGAGAAACCAATGATGGGAAAATTTCACAGCATATGGCTGAATGATAAATATATTTATTTTAACGCTGAAAATAAAGGCTGGTGGGGAAGTCAGAGTCCACGTGAAACAGTGTTTCTATGTCACCAAAATATATTTAGAATTGTTGGTGATTGCCTCATTTATAACAAAGCAGATGCATGATTTTCTGATTTTGTAGAAGCTGATCTCTTAAAATTCATAAATAATGGAGAACTGGGTAAGGTTGTGAGTGAAAAACAGGAAATACCTACATTTAGTACGTATGATCGTCAGACATCATCTACATTTTCCTGTTCTCCTGGTTAATCTCCTCTTCAGACCTTTTCTCTCTTTGTTGTCAGCTTGCATGATTTTTTATTTTTCTCGAAAGCCTATTCTGCTAATTAAAAAAAACCCAAACACCTCTAACTTTTCTCTAGGAATAACGAAATGTTAGTGTCCATCAGTGAACATGAAGTAATTGAATTTGTGTTTATATTTTTTGAAGCAACAAGGGAAGCTTGAAAAATAAACATATCATTGGTCTGTCTTCCCTGTGTATTATCTGTTAAAGCGTAAGCACCTCAAAGGACAGGGCTTGGACTTCCTTGGTGGTGTGTGTGCCTGTGTGCGCACATGTGTGCAAGGCCTCCAGCTTACAACAGGAGCATAAAGGCATTTAATGCACAATCTAAACAGAGACCTTGGCAGTTGGCACACACTACAATGGCCTCAAAAGTGATGCACAGAAACTGAAATGCCACCAACCAAAATCTAATTCTCATTTTCATAAAAGTTACTTAGTTTAGGTCAGATACCAATTCTACATCCAGAACTTCTAAATTAAAGCCCTTTGTAGAAGGGAAAATATGTTGGAAGCTTCCTCTCTCTACCCTAAAAAGGTGGGAGTATTCATTTCTCAACAGAAAATGCTAACTTTACTCATTGGGGTACCTCTTAAGCAATTAGTTCAAGGTCAGCTCAGTCAGTGCTTACCAAGCTGCTGAAAAATGTCCCAATTTAGGCCCTTTCACCAACCGTTAAATTTAGAGAAATGAGAGATTGAATCAAAATGGAAAGAGAGGTGGGGAGAAATGCAGGTAGTAGCAAGACAGATTGGAGGAGTGAGATCTACGTAAGTGTTCAAAATACTTGTCATATAATAAATATTCTATCCTATATAATAAAAGCCTAATATGCTAAGTGTCTGATATGCTAAGGCCACTCAACCACTCAATATGATGTGCACTGACCACCAGGGGGCAGATGCTCCGACTGGTAGGTTAGCTTGCTGCTGGAGGTCTGGCCAATCAGGATTGAGTGAGATGGGTCAGGCATGCCCTGGAGCCCTCCCACAGTCCCTCCTCAGCTGGCCAACCTCCCATGTCCCTCCCTGGCCTCGATTGTGCACCAGTGGGGTCCCCTGGCCTGGCCTGTGCCCTCTCGCAATCCAGGACCCCTCGGGAGATGTCGGAGAGCCGGTTTCTGCCCGATCCCACAGGCTAGGCCAAAGGATCCCACTGGTGCATGAATTGGTGCACCAGGCATCTAGTATGTACATAATATTAAATATAGACCTATCAGTCATTATTTACCTTATACAGCGTGGTCTATAGTCTTCTCTCAATACCAGGCATGTTAACAACAATAGAGGCATGATATAAAAACGACAAAAACATGATGTGAAAGCAACAGAACATGATATAAAAACAAGTGATGCAAACAATGACTGATAAAGTGATTAAACTTATTCTAATATCTCCCTGTATACCACATTGAGTGAAAACACTTTCAGAGTGCTTGACTAATTTCCCTTGTGATGAATTACTTAGAACTTTAATTATAACATCACATGTTCTTCAAACTCGAGAGAAAGCAACATATAACTGACCATGTGCAAAAATGGGTTCAGGTAGGAATATGCCTACTCTGTCTAGAGTTTGTCCTTGTGATTTATCAATAGTCATCACAAATGCTGGCATCATGGGAAACTGTCGTTGAATCAATTTAAATGGGAGGCCAGTGTCAGATGGGGACAAATTAATTCTTGGAATCAGAACAGCCTCTCCCTCTGCAGATCCTGTTAATACTTCAGCTTCGATAATGTTAGGTCGTAATCTTTTGATAATAAATCTGGTACCATTACAAAGACCCCATTTACTACTGAGATTTCTCAATAGCATGATGATTGCACCCACTTTCAATTTTAATTTATGACATGGCATTCCCGAAGGAGTAATACTATTAAGAAATTCGATGGGAAAATTTTCCTTTTCAGCATCATCTGTGGAATCAATGGAATCATCACTCAAATATGTGTGAAAATCTCCATCGAGTATATCCAAATTTTCTTCATTTAATTTTTGAACATGCTCATTTTTTG
>NW_005370297.1:1817574-1825160 GCF_000412655.1 Myotis brandtii | reverse complement strand
GTGGTTTTGAATTCTATATCCAGTAGTTTGCTTTCCTTCATTTCTGTCATTTGTGACCTGTTTCTTTGTCTCTGCATTTTGGCTGCTTCCCTGTGTTGATAGAGTGGCTTTGTGTGCAAGGTGTCCTATAGGTCCCAGTGGCTCAGCCTCCCCAATTACCTGAGGTGGACACTCTTGGTGCACCCCTTTGTGGGCTTTGTGCACAGTCTTGTTGTAGTTAAGCCTTGATTGTTGTAGGTATCACTGGGAGGAATTGACCTCCAGGCCAATTGGCTGTGAGAATCAGCTGTGTCTACAGTGGGAGAACTTCTGTGCTGGAGACACCCTTCTGGGGCAAGACTTGCTTCAGTGGGGCTTTGGTGCTCACTGAGTCTGCCCCCTGAGTGTGTCCCTTATGGATCTGAGGAGTTGTAATCTGGATGGTCCCACTCTGACCACTGGGTACACTGGCTCTTGGATCTCTAAGGAGGTGCTAATTTAGCCTCTGCCTGAGGCTACCCAGCAGGAGCTATGGAGAGATCTGCAGATTCCTCTTCTTTGTTTGGGGTTTGGAGGTGCCCAGATGAGGCCCAGCTGTGAAGCACTGCAAGCTGCTGTGGGGCCTTGGGCCTTCTTTTGGAAGTTCTGGGTCTCTCTGACCCAGCTGCAGTTTGTTAGGTAATTTTCAGATTTCAAAGTGCCAGGCCTTTCATATGCAAATGCATCTGCACACAGCTTGGGTGGGGCAGAGTCTCAGGGTATCAACAGGGCGGAGCAAGCAGCTATGGCTGATCCTCAGTCCTACCCTAAGAGGCCCTGCGTCTCAGTGTTTCAGTAATCGCTGCAAGCACCTCTGAGATAAAGCCGCCCTCGAGTTCTGACTGATGCAAGACAGTCCAGTTTCTCCCCATATAAGTCTGGGTCCCCAGAGACTCGGCCGGTACTGGAGTTCAGAGCAGTCGGGAGCTTGAGACACCCTCCTGATTGGAAAAGACAACTGTGTCCTCAGTTGCCAGCCCTTTCCGCGTGTGCCTCCGTACCTCTGCACTTTACTTCCCTACCTCCTCTGAGTCTCGGTGTGCTTTTCTCTTTCCTTCTAGTTGTAGAATTTCCACTCAGCCAGCCTTCCTGTGGTTTTGGATGATGTCTGTTTTGTCTTTTAGTTGTATTTTTGAAGTAGTTGTGCAAGGTAGCAATTTTTGGTGTTTACCTATGCCGCCATCTTGGTTTTTCTTGAATGATTTTTGCATTGTTGACCTCACTGCTCAAGGATTTCCATGCACCCTTCAAAACTGGATAATGAGAATTTTGCTGAGCATTCTCACACTTGAACAAAAAATATATTTTCATGCAGGGTCCTTTAATGTAACCGTAGGAAAAATTTTAGACTGCACAAAAGTACCAGTACCAATGAAGCTGTTTAGATCATATAGAAATCTCTGATTATTCAAAAACTACCAGAAGATCTATTTTGGACAGAAAAATAAATAAAAATCAGCAGCAGAGGTCAAAGCTGTATCAATCTAAGAAACTCCGTAGAGTTACTTGACCAACAGAAATACATGTTGATTGACTTTAATAGTCATAGCACTAAATAGCATCAGCTTAAGAAGATCCACCATATTTACAAAAAAAAACACTAATAACCACTGAATCACTATAAAAACACTGCTTAATACACACAAGCACATATGTGTATATACACACACAACAGAGTACTAAAGAGTTTAATTAAATTCTTCTCAAAGGCATTGAAGCCAATGTTAAATAGACTTGAGCCTGAAACCTGATAGAGGAAACAGGTAAATATCAGAGAGATCACATATATGCTAATTTCAGTTTGAATATACATTCTAGTTCTGTTTAGAATTATAATCAGTGTAAATGGTGAAATAAAGCTGATTTTTGAAATTCTGAAATGTAAACCAATTAACATTTGAGGAGCACATAACTTTCACTTGGATGATAGCAATTAGCCCTTATAGTCAACCTTTAGGCACCCTAGGAAAGAAATTCAGGTGTTTTCTTTCTTCAGGCATAAAATGTATGGACTGTTTCAAGCTCCCAATAAAATGTTCTTGTCAATATCGACCCCCTGTCAGTGATTATTCTTGATCTCCAGGCTGTCTGAAGTAAGATGAACTGAAAACTGAAGCTGTTCTTCAGTATTAACCTGATCATAGCAAACCAAAAGGCAAGGTTCTTCAAAATTCTTATCTCCTGAGATCATCTTATTTCAGATATATTTTATCTCTTGATCTTGAGACTACTGTTCCCTAACTCAGAAAACTTAACACGTTCACCTAGGGGACACAGCCCGTTTGTTCCTGGTTTGACAGATGAGAGCCGAGAATCGGCTGCATTGGCAAAATGGTGTTATTGTTGCATCCTTAAATATCTTCTTTTTTCTTTTTAAATACATTTTTATTGTAGATAATTACAGCCTTAAATATCTTAACCTTATTTGTCCCCTCAATTTTCAGAATCTATCCTTTGTTTATTGAAAAATAATTGATAAAAGTTATTTTGAATTGAATGGTGTTAATAGTATAGGTTTGTTTCTCAATGGGCAAACCAGGTTGCCCCCTACGGCATACATGGCTATATCTGGAGATGTTTTTTCCTAACCACAGTTAGGAATGTGGTCATTAAGACATAGTGGATAGAGGTCTGAGATGCTGCTAAGCAAACTATAATGCACAGAATAACCCCTAATAACACAGAATTATCTGTTCCAATTGTTAATTGTGCCCATGTGGAGAACCTCCAGTGTAAACAAAAGAAGAAAAGGCAATTGCTGCTGACTTCAATTTCTTCAATCTGCATCCTCTGTCCCTAGGGAGAATGGAGCTTAAGGCTAAATCATGCATGTACATTAAGCGGAAAACATGTCATAGTCACTGTGGGACTACAAAAGAGAATAGAAAATACTGAATGAAAAGGTTTGATGAGTATAAAAATCTATTTTGAGTGAAGATAGAATAACAAATCAGTTATATATGTCTGGAACACAGAATAGGGTGCAGAGTGAAGGGGGTAGGGTATAGCTGACACAATAGTGAATGAGCCACAATACTTGCCATTGGTTGATTGTGAAGGGGAAGATGAAGAGAAAAGAAAAAAAAATGCTTTCTCTTCTCTTTGTTTTTACAGTTGTGGAAATGCTAATAATCAAAAGTGTGATAAAAGCCATGAATACAGAGGAATGCATATCTCAAAAAAAGTAAAGGCAGAAAGCATCTAATAATTATGCAAAATCTACAGTGCTGTATTTGGTAGATTATATGAAATGTCATTCTACTCTCCTAACAATACTACTTGAAAATGAGGAAACAAGCCAGGTGAAGCTCTATAATTCATCCAGAGATGTAGCCAGGATTTAGGATGGTAGAGCTTGGTCTCAAAGGTCTACACTTTTCCCCTAATCTCCAACATACAAGACTGTCTTATATATCAGGTTATTTGTTGACAACGACAGTTTCTACCACATCACCTCCTTTGCCTGGATAATGCCTATTCATTCTGTAGGCCTCCATTTCAATGACTCTCTTTCCTGTAAGCTTCCTCTGCCAGTCTGAATAAAGCGCTCCTACCAAGTACCCCCTGTGCTTTTACAAGCACGACTCACATCTCTGTGTCGCAATGGCCTGTGTCCACCCACTCTTTGGGAATAAAACTCTTTTGCTCTCTTGTTCACCTGAACTCTCAGTAATTATCACAGTTCATAGTGATACCCCGAATGGCACGCTGGAACTCTTCGGGTTCTTGTCTCACAAAGTTTGAAGAATAAATTTTGCGGACAAAGGATTTTAAGCAAAAGGAAATTTGCTATAAGCGAATACAAACTCCTGCATAGGGAAGGGTTCCCAAATAGGGAACCCCCTGGGGAAAGGTCCCCAAATGGGAAAAACCTGCTCTCTCTTTAAAATGGGAAACAAGAGATGATGTCTGTTTGGCTCAGTGGATAGAGTGTCGGCCTGCGGACTGAAGGGTCCCGGGTTTGATTCCGGTCAAGGGCATGTACCTTGGTTGCGGGCACATCCCCAGTAGGGGGCGTGCAGGAGGCAGCTGATCGATGTTTCTCTCTCATCGATGTTTCTCTCTCATCGATGTTTCTAACTCTCTAACCCTCTCCCTTCCTCTTTGTAAAAGAATCAATAAAATATATTTTAAAAAAATAAAATGGGAAAAATTAGTATAGTTCATCTCTTTGTCTACGGATTTATAAATGCTTTCAGCTTCTTTGTCTGTTCATCCCCCTTTCTAATTGGACCCTTCCTTATTTTATGTCCCCCATGTTTTTCCTAACTGACCACTTTCCCCCTTTTCTCTGCATGGTATCAGTTTCAGAGCTCACCCGGTGCCCCCCTCTTCTTCTTCCCCTTATCTTGTGTCATTTTTGTAAACAATCTGGCAGCTTGGAGATGTCTCTGCCCATCAAGTTTGCATTCCTCTCCATGGACCCCCCTTTTCCTTGTCTTTCCTGTCTCTAAAATTCTTCCAATAGCATGTAATATATGCTCCTGTATGATTAAATAAATACTTTGTTCATGTGATCTTCCAAGGTATTTTAATAGTATATAAACATATTTCAGAAAAATACACATTTTGAAAAAATAATCCTGCTCATAAAGGCATTGTGTTTTCTTAGCCAGGTGCCCGAAGACATGATTGGGGTCTCCAATCTGAAGACCCCAATTTCTGAAATAAGATGCTCTCAGGAGATAAGAATACTATAATTTACGGGTCACCGTATCTAACCACCAGTAAGGTTATGCTTGAATTTTGCAGAGTATCAGATGGGAAAGGCAACCATCCTTCCTTTCTAAAGCTCCTGCTTTTAATATAGATCTGGGTTCCTATCTTGGTGATCTAGAGAGTGCCTAATAGAACCTTCAGTAACTCTACCTTCTACATTAGAGCCTAGAGCAGAAAATAGTCTTATTCCTCTTTTTCCCTTGGGCTTTACTATCACGGTGACCATGTGAGTAAGTCATGGAGAGGAAAAGAATCTCCACCCAGTATAGTGGTTTCAACATATTTTCTAATGGTATGTAATTTCATCATTTGTCTATATCTCAAATCAAAATTTCTCTTCCAGACTCCAGTGGGATATAAAGGGGCTTGAACTCTTTGCCTTAAAGCTCCCTCCCTCATCCTCACCATGATATTAAACTGTGGAAGAGCAGCGTATTTATAAAGCTAATATATATTACTTTCCAAAGAGGGTTGCCCTTGGATCATTGTTGGTTTTACAAGAGAAATGTAAAATTACCTGAATCCCCTGTCACTTGGGAGTTGCATATGTTGCTAGTTAACCAGGTGTACTACTATATCCAAAGAATTACCATGACAAATGTCAAATAATATAATGACTCTCTGTACTGTAATTCTGTTTTTGGTGCCTAGTACTTTGATTTTATTCTATACAATTGTATAGAATAGCAAATTATTAAACAAATAGCTTGAGGAATGTAACTTTAGACCTAGACTTATCCCAAGGGAGTTAATCCCAAGGGATAAGTAATGTTACTTATTCATACATGCAACCTATTTTTTTTTTTTGTATCTTAAAGTTGGCATATTTAAAGGATGTCTTTGATATGATACAACTGAGCTAAAAAACCTACAATTTGTATTTTTAGATTGACAACTTGTCACAAAAACATGACTTAAAGCCATCCTTAAATGGATGGCTTATCATTTATTTTAAATTTCTTGACTTGAATAGGTTTGTGCCACCACTATAACATTGCAAAGCTTTATGTTATAAATATATTATAATTCTAGTGTACAATTTGTCTAAAGCAAATTTGAAAAAGAGTCCCCCCCCAAATGGCAAATATCCTATATAATAAAACCCTAATATGCAAATTGACTGAATGGTGGAATGACCAGCAGAATGACTAGTCTCTATGACACACACTGACCACCAGGGGGCAGATGCTCAATGCAAGAGCTTCCCCCAGGCTGCAGGCCCTGACTGACAGCAGCCTTGGGGGTGTGGCCAGAGAGCTGGTGGTGCCAGGCCACCAGCCAAGGCAGGTGCGAGTGGGGGCCCTGATCGACCCTCTGGTCACCCCACAGATCGGCCCTGATTGTCTGCCAGGTCTAGGGACCCTACCCATGCACGGATTTCATGCACTGGGCTTCTAGTCTAAATACATAAAAGCCTAAGTGACTGTTCAACCATTCGACCGTTTGACCAGTAGCTATGACGCACACTGACCACCATGGGGCAGACGCTCAATGTACCAGCATGGAAACATGGAACAGACTGATGAATCTCGGAAGAAGGGAGGGGGAGGGTGGGAAGATATTAACTGAAGGTCATACTAGAGGCCTGGTGCACGGATTCATGTACCAGTGGGTCCCTCAGCCTGGCCTGTGGGAATCGGGCCGAAACTGGCCCGGTGCACAGTGTTGTGCACCAGTGGGGTCCCTTGGCTTCGCCTTTAGGGATCAGGCTGAATCCATGCACTGGGCCTCCAATATCCCCCAAGGGGGTCTCAGATTGCAAGAGGGCACAGGCCAGGCTGAGGGACCCCACCGGTGCACGATTCCCTGCATCCGGCCTCTAGTATATAATAAGATAATATCATCAAGGGCACATGCTTTGTGAAAATACTGTCACTGCACTAATTCTCATATAATGAGCCTTAAGA
Source organism: Myotis brandtii (assembly GCF_000412655.1). Taxonomy (NCBI): domain Eukaryota; kingdom Metazoa; phylum Chordata; class Mammalia; order Chiroptera; family Vespertilionidae; genus Myotis; species Myotis brandtii. Next base: position 1,818,516 of record NW_005370297.1, on the reverse strand, counting down.
AATGCAATGATCTCATATTTGTCTTATTGTTAAAACTGCGGAGGAGGTGGTTTAACAAGTGTTTTCACATCATGTGTGCCCTGTTAGATGCTAAAACAATTTTTTAAGAGGCATATTCAAAATAGAACGGTAGGTGCCCTGGGGAAACATTCACAGCTCTGTTTAAATATAAGTGAAATTTCACAGATGCTAGCCAAAATTTCTAAGTGTATGCTGTATGCTTGCTTCAGAAGACCTACTTGAAGAGAGATTTTCCAAGTATTTTTCCAAGACATTTTCAGTGATTGTTTTACACAATAGTTTTCTTCATTAGGAAAAAAAATCATTCATTTTAATAAAGCAAATAAATCTGTTTCCTAAATTTTTGTAGCATAGTGAATTCTAAAACTACCTCCACTCACCTTTGGACCTCAGGTGCCCAGAATTGAATTAGTCATATATTTGGTTCTAAACACAATGCATGACCAATCTCCTTCCCTTCCTCACTTTCTTCCACCTCTCCTCCCTCTCTCCCCCACTTCTTTCCCTAATGATAATAAAATGAACCCCTGCAAACCCATGGCGTAAACCAAAACCAGGATCTCCAGATTCTTCTACATTTAATTGTTGGTCCCTTTTATCCCTTTCTCCCTGCCTCCATCTACTAGAGAAAACCATTATCTTGGATTCTATATTTATCATTCAGTGTATTTATTTTTTATATTGTTTTATTGATTTTTATTTTTTATCAATATTTATCACATTTGACTAAAATCTTTAGGATTAGCTGATGGTTTGGACTGTTAGCATTCTGTCTTAAACCTAGAATGTTTCACTTTATAAAAAACTGATATTCCAAAGTATTTCAAAATTCTGCCTCTAAGTTGTCTAGAGAACAGATCCATATAACCCATGCTATTTTTTTTAATTAAATCTTTATTGTTCAGATTACATTTGTTCCTC
>NW_005370297.1:1779433-1816064 GCF_000412655.1 Myotis brandtii | reverse complement strand
CGCCCTCAGCCACCAGCCGGCTCCACGCGCACCTCCGTACCTTTGTATTTTCCACACTGCGCCTCCTCTGAGCCTCGGTATGCTGTTCTCTTTCCTTCTAGTTGAAGAATCTCTCCTCAGCCAGCCTTCCTGTGGTTCTGGGTGATGTCCGTTCTGTCTTTGAGTTGTATTTTTGAAGTGGTTGTTTGCGGCAGCAATCTCCTGTGTTTACCTATGCTGCCATCTTGGTTTCCTCCACCCATGCTATTATTGATCACTAGTTTTCAAGCTGTGTTCCCAAACTCAAAAGACATTGTTAATCTTTACTAATACTAATGACAGATATCTAATTCCAGAGTTCTGGTTGTAGAGTATGTGCAAAGTACAATAAGAAGGTAATAAAGATTAATCTTCTATTTGAATCCTACTTAGGTTATTAACAAATACTCAACCTTGGTGAAATAATCCAACCTTTTAAAATACTCATTTGTTTCCACAGCAATTTAAAATATCAATACTTAACTCTACCTGATTAGTGACTCGATTTCTCATGGGATCTCAAAAGCTATAGAATTTTAAGAACCTATTTAGAGCCCCAAGTTAATAGATTTCTAGGCCAAAGTTTAGAGAATATGGGAAAAAAAAATGGGCCAGAGGATGCAGGATTTAAATAAGAATAGACATACTTAGAGATTGTTATAGCAAAAAACCTTATTGGTGTATAAGTTGATAATTTACCAATTTTGTTCACTTGGATTATCTAACGATTCTCAGGGCCCTTTGTAGCAGAAAGCAAGTCATAGTGCTCTTTATTCAAATGATTTAATAAAATCTCAAAGTTTAAGGTAATCTTTGTACTATAAAACTTGGAATCATAAAATTTTATACCTGAAATATTTTAGATTTCTAGGCTGCGAAGTGCACTATCATATGATTTCTCACTAATCACAAATTCTCTGAACACAAAGTATTATGTTTCAGATTTATTTTGTATACCTTCCAAAATTCACAAGAATTTCACAAGTGAATGTGAATTAACTAACAATTCTATGGCTTAGGGAAACTATTTTGCTCTGAGTACTTAAAAACAATCATTTAATGTTTGTCTGGAGTACTGTGGACACAGTGATTTTTTCTATTTTTGACAAAACTGTAAGAGGTTAAGTGTACATCATGGAGATTTGATATATATAGTGAAATATTTCCCCCATCTAGTTAATTAATACATCAACACCTCTCATAGATATTTTGTCCTTTTAATTTGTGCTTTATTTTTATTTTTGTGAGAACTCTTGAATTATATTCTCAGAAAACTTCAATTATACAGCACAGTGTTTATCAACCATAGTACCATGTTTTACATTATATCCTCAAATCATATTTGCCCTTTAGCAGAAAGTTTGTACCCTTTGACCAGTCTCCCCCTATTTCCTCGACCCCCAGCTTTTGGCAACCACTTTCCTACTCTTTTTCTATGAATTTGACTTTGTAAAAAAATTCCATTTATAAGTGATACCATGCGTCTTGCTTATTTCACTTAGCTTAAGGTCCATCTGTCTTGTCACAAATGTTAGGCTTTCCTTTTTTCTCATGGCTGAATAACATTCCGTGTGTGCATACAACACAGTGTCTTCATTCATTCATTGAGAGACACTAAGGTTAGTTCTATGTCTTGGCTATTGTGAATAATGCTGCCATAAACATGGGAGCACAATTATTTCTTCAATATTCTGTTTGTGTTTCTTTTCAATAGATACCCAGAAGTGGGATTACTGGATAATTTGGCAGCTTTATGTTTTGGAACTTCCACACTCTTTTCTTGTAATGGCTGCACCAGTTTACATCCTCACCAACAGCACATAATGGCCCCCTTCTCCCCACATCCTGCACAGCATTTGTTATCTCTTGACTTTTGGTGTCCCGTGGTCGGCAAACTGAGGCTCGCGAGCCACATGCAGCTCTTTGGCCCCTTGAGTGTGGCTCTTCCTAAGCCTTAGGAGTACCCTAATTAAGTTAATAACAATGTACCTACCTATATAGTTTAAGTTTAAAAAATGTGTCTCTCAAAAGAAATTTCAATCGTTGTACTGTTGATATTTGGCTCTGTTGACTAATGAGTTTGCCGACCACTGGTGTAGCCATTCTACCAGGTGTAACTTGATATCTCATTGTATTTTTTACTTGCGGTTCTCTAATGTTTAGTGATGGTGAGAACCTTTTCATATACCAGTAGGCCATTTGTATGTCTTCTTTGGAAAAATGCCTATGCAGTTTCTCTGCCCATTTTTTATTTTTAAAAATATGTTTTTATTGCTTTTTTTTTTTTTTAGAGAGGGAAAGGGATAGAAAGATAGAAACATTGATAAGAGAGAAACATTGACCAGGGGCCTCATGCACACTCCGCCTAGTATGGATCTAGCCCGCAACCCAGGCATGTGCCCTGACTGGGAATCAAACTGGTGACCTCTTGGTTTCTGGGTCGATGATCAACCATTGAGCCATATCAGCCAGTCTCTGCCCATTTTTTAATATGATTTTTTTTGTTTTGTTATTGAGTTGTATGAGCTCTTTATATATTTTGGTTATTAACCCTGATCAGACATATGATTGGCAAGTATTTTATTTTATTTTGTTAATGGTTTCCTTTCAGTGCAGAAGCATTTTTTTTTTCAGAGAGAGTAGAAAGGAGCAGAAGAGACAGAGAGAGAAAAACATTGATTGGTTGTCTCTCAGGTCCAGGGATATAGCCTGCAACCAAGGTACATGCCCTTCAGTCTGCGGACTGATGCTCTTTCCACTGAGCCAAACCATTTTAGATTGACATAGTCCCACTCGTATATTTTGCTTCTGTTGCCTTTTCTTTGAGCGTCAAAATTTAAGTCATCTCCAAGACCATTGTCAAGGAGCATTTCCCTTGTGTTTTCTTCTAGGAGTTTTGTGGTTTCAGATCTTATGTTCAAAACTTTGATCCATTTTGAGTTGATTTTTGTGTGTGGTATGAGATGCTTTTAAATACTATCTGTCAGGAAGCAACACATATTTGTAAGCTTATATTTTAAACTACAGGGAAAGGAAAATTTGAGGAAATGGGATGGTGTCAACTAGGCTCTTCCTTCCTTCTTGAGACTTGGGATAAATTCAACCTAAATCCAGCATCCCTTTCAATATCTCTGAGGATTTGGTAAAGGAGAGGATCACATTTCACTCCTATTAACAATTCCTGTTTCTAAGGACTTTGCATTTCATCTGTTGCCATTGTTTATTTTTATCCGACCCAAATTAATTCTATATTTATATTTTATAGAACACCACTCCCATAAGGTGTGTAGTTGTTTTTAGGAGAATTTTAGTAATGATTTGGAGGCTATGGCTAGGGATTAGAAAAATCAAAGAGTAAATAATTTTAAAATGAATAACGAACAGCTTTCCAAAGAGGAGTTTCAACAGCTTCCCTTCAGGATAAAATGCTCAACTCATCCTCAATTCTATATTGTCTCCGGTCCCCTCCCTTATCTTCAGCTTCTTTTCTCATTCACACAGCCTACTGGCAGTTCCATTGGGTAGATTCCTGTTGTTTTATTATGCACACTAATGTGTCCCTCTTTTTGTATTAGGCTTGCTTATCCAGACACTTCCTGAATATTCTGTAAGGGCAAGGCACTTTAAGAGGTTTTTTTCTATTAAAAAAGGTCATATTCCCTAAAAAGTTTATATCTTATGATTTTTCCTCCGTTTACATATAATAGCAATGCCATTACTTATTTATTACATGCTAGCTATTGTTTTATTTTAGTGAATGTTAAAACTAGTAAAATAATTTACTATGTTCCAACTTGGTTTAGTTTCCATAACACTATTTCCCCATGGGCTCATAAGTTCTGCTTCTGCAAATTGTTTTACCATGTGGATACTCAGAAATACGAGCCTCAGGTTGGAGAGATAATATTATAGTTAAAAAGAACTGAGAATGATTGTTTATTCACCCACTTTTCAGTATGTACATCATCTGTTTTAAAAACAGCAAAACCATATTTTAATTTGCTTCTCTATTTTTAGATTCTTAGATAACCTTAGGCATGGCATTAATAGAGATGTAGGATGCAGAAGGGGGACCATATTTCCATTAACTTAAATTAGGTGCCCTCCTCTTTAGAATCTGCAGTAAATTACCCTGAGAGTCCTTGTTACTTCACTTCATATTAACTTATTTTTTTTTTTAAAAAAAGGCATGATCCAGGTTTTAGATAGAGTTTATGACTTTCTGGATAATTACTTTTTTTGTAAGTGGATGGGAAATATATTGACCATGCTTTGTGCTTTAAGGATTATTTTATTCCTTAATTATCTTTTTTATAAAATAGGAAGGATAGGTACCAATAAGCCACCCACATCTAATGTTTCTGCCATGGAAGGCAGAAAGCTCAGAAGAAAATGGGCTTTTTTTTTTTTTATTTGACAGGTTAAAACAGTTTATCTTTCTATGTTAAATAGACAATGGTGAATGCTCCCAACGCATCCATGACCAACCTTTCTTTAGTATTATTTCTTTGTTCCCATCTTCCTATTACTATGATAGGACATTTGGTGAGGTACACTCATTTCATGGAACGAACTTGGGTGTTTTTTTTTTCTTTTTAATTTGTGAATTCAAGGTTAAGTTTAAGCACGCAATGTTTGATATTTTACTGCTGTTTTTAAATGAGTAAAATAATATTGATTTTCTACATCTTGAAAAAAAATTTCAAGATGTTCTAAATTAAAATCACAGGAGCCAGACAAAGAGAGAGAAACAGCTAGCCTGCTAATAGTCGTGGACCAATTCAAACAAAAGACTGCTCACATTCCTGTAAACCTGTTGGAATTTAGGATTAATTTCTAGGTGACTATTTCCATGAATAAAGAAAATAGCCAGGTGCCACAGAATGCCAGGAGCCTCTGCTATTTATTTACACACGGACTTTCCAGTCTGCTGCCCACAGCTAACCCACAGGAACAGACACTTGTTCCTTGGGGACGCTGCTGTGCCTGTCCCAGAACCAGCACTGCTTCACCTTCTCCCATCCCATCCCCTCTGTCTACAGCTAATGGAAACCCTCTCAGAACAGCTCATCTTTCTCCCCCTTACTTGATTTATAGAGACACTGCCAGGCTCTGGGATGATGGACACCTTGTCTTTCCAACCTGGCCATGCTGCTGGTGTTTAGATGCCTTGCCCCAAGACTGGTCTTTTTTATTTTATTTTATTTTGTGAGCAATGCCCCGATTAACCCTTTCTTTTAGAAAGACTTTTAGCCTGGAAGTTAAAAATTTTTTATTAACTATCTCTATTGTAAGGCACTTACATGTTAATTGTTAAACTCAGTTACTTGACAAATGTTTATTAAGCTTATAGTTAATATTAAGCAGGTACTTTGCTTGAAGACATAATTGAATTTAGACCGTCTTCTAAATAATTGATACATATTCCTACTTTTTGTACCTCTGTGTTTCCTGTTTTTTCTTGAAGTTTTTTTATTTTATTTTATTTATTTTGGAGCACGCTCGGGTTTTTTTCAAATTCATATAAAGCTGCTGCAGTAAGGAATTCCCACCCTTCCCACCCTTTGCAAAATGATATCTAGCTTTTATTGGATGCTTTTTATGTACTGGGCACTGTTTTATGTTCTTTAAATGTGCCTAACTGAAGGAATCCTGCCAACTTGTGAAGCAATACTATCTCCATCTTATTGTTGAAGAAAATGAAGAACAACGAGGGGAAATCAATTGGCCAATGTCACGCAGCTAGTAAGCATTGGGATAGGAATTTACTTTGCAGGTTGGCTGCCCTCAGAGCCTACACACTTAATCATTATGCTAAGGGAGACATTTCATTGATGGGAGCATGGTCAGAGCAAGATGAAACTGATGAGTGATGATACTGTGCATAATAATAAAGAGAAGCAATCTTGACTCCAGCATTTACCAGCTCATGGGGTCACTATTGGTTCAGCCAGAAGAACTTAGAAGGTGGGAGGGAAATTATGTTTTTTAGCCCCTACACACTTCTAAAACTGTTAAAGGAATAGAATAATTACACATTTATAAATTTCATCCAGATTCATTAGTTGTTAACGTATTTCAAAATTTGAGTTCGTTCTTACGTCTCTCTCTCTCTTCCTGTGTTTGTGTATATGGAATGTTTGGGCAGAATTAATTTGAAATTAAATTGCAGAGATGAGTACACTTCATCACCAAATCTTACAGCAGGCATCCCTTCAGAGCAAAGACTTTCTTGTACATAGCCATAATTGTATCATCATCTCCAAGACTTAATGCCAGGAAAATATAAATACTGTTATCAGATATACAGTCCCCATTCAAGTTTCTGTAATTATCACTATAGCAAGCTGTCTTTAATTTTTAGCTTGAGTGCAATATATTATGATCAAAGAATGTTGCTGTAAATCTCAACTTTTTGAAAATGTTAAAGTGTATATGGAATTTCCTCATGTATGGTAAACTTTTTCTGGATATATTAAAATAACCTATATTCAAAGTAACAACATTTTCTGTGCATACAGTAAATGTAGATTATAAATTGCCTTAGTTGTTTTCACCATGCTCTTCCTCCTTCTTTGTCTACCAAATCTATCCAGATTTTAAAGAGGGATCACATATTGCAATCTACCATTGTAATTCTTTTCATATAAAGGTTTCTTAAATTTTTCAAATTTTGGGGGAAATTTTCAAGCATACTTCATTAAAGAACATAGTGCAATAAATCTCCATGCACCCCTTTACCTATCTTTAATGACGATCAACATTTTATCAGTCTTGCACATCTCTTTTTCCAGTTATTTTTTTTATGAGTAGCATTTTAAAATCAATCTCATCATTTTAGCTGTAGCTACTTTAATATAAATGTCTAACAGGATATATGTGTGTATTCATACATATGCATACACATATACATTTACACATAGTAAAATGCTATTATTAAACTAACAAATTTAACAGTGGTTATTTAATATCATTTAATATCTAGTCTCTAATCACTTTCCTGATTGTCTAAATGAATGCATTTATCTTGTCAATTTTTTTCAAGTTATGACCCAAACATGGTCTAAACCAGCCGTGGGCAAACTACGGCCCGCAGGCCGGATCCGGCCCGTTTGAAATGAATAAAACTAAAAAAAAAAAAGACCGTACCCTTTTATGTAATGATGTTTACTTTGAATTTATATTAGTTCACACAAACACTCCATCCATGCTTTTGTTCCGGCCCTCCGGTCCAGTTTAAGAACCCATTGTGGCCCTCGAGTCAAAAAGTTTGCCCACCCCTGGAACATTGCGTAAATCTCTTCATTTAGATTTTTTCAAGCCATTTACTTGTTGTACATCATTTTTTGTCATTCATTTGTGGAGTGTCACACATTCTATATTTGCCTGGAGACTTTCTCTTGATGATGTTTAAACCATTCCTCATTCACCTCAAATTTCTCTTTACTGATAACTATATCTAGAGGTTTGGTTATATTTAGGCCTCACCTTGTTTTTCCAAGAATACTTAATTGGTGGGACCATGCACTTGCTATTGAGTCACACCAGGAGGAACATCACATCTGCTGATTCTGCTTCCAGAGAAGCTGTGATGGATCCGTGTGTTCTAATTGTGTCAGTCTAACCATTCTTAATAAAGTTTCCCATCAACTTTCTACCTAATTGTTTTAAAATACATTAATGACCATTGTCTAGCTCCATTATTTCATTAAGGGTTGCAAACTGATGATTTTCTAGCAAAAAGACAACTGAGATTCCTTTTACTGTTGAAGAAAATGCAAAAAATATTTAAAAAATAATTGTCTGAGTATAAAAATAGGAATTTTCAACTATAGTGTCCATTTTGCCAACAGTTATTTCTTAATAATCCAGTATGTAAACTTAGGTTTTTATCCCCAACACTGAATTTTTCTTGAAGAAAAAAATGTCAGTTTTCAGATCCACAAGTGTAGCAAGAAAATGAACAACTTTATTCTCTGCTATGGTGATAAAAGCCACAAAAAAAGCTTTGACCAAAGACTATCTCTGGCAACAAGACCATTGTGGTATGGATAACAATTAATACAATTTCTGGTAGTACTAGGCAAGCTTCACAAACATATTTCCAAAATGAGATAGTCAATTGACATTGATATATTCTGCCTCACATTTTAATACATGCCTTTGCATGCTTTCCTTCAGGGTGTGAAACAGGAGTGTATTTTTCATACTCTTACTTCTTGTAAACTAGGCATAAAGAAGGCAATAGAAAGTAGGGTGCTGAGGGGATATAGTAACTACAAGAAAGACCAGTAAAATCTTATTAATATCTTGATATTCTTATTAAAATTTATGGCCCAGCTGGTGTGATTCAGTGGTTGAGCTTGGACCTAGGAACCAGGAAGTTGCAGTTCGATTCCTGGTCGAGACATATGCCCAGGTTGTGGCCTCAGTCCCGGGGGGCGGGGCCGGGGGGGGGGCGCAGGAGGTGGCTGATCGATGAGTCTCTCTCATCATTGATGTTTCAGTCTCTTTCTCCCTCTCCCTTCCTCTTTGGAGTAAATAAAAATATATTTTAAAAAATTATGAACAATAAATAAACCATAAAAAGCTATACTGTGTCCATTTTTAACCTAAATAAGGCACATACATCCACTTATTTACAATTAAAGACTTATTCAGGAAAGGAATGCAATTCCTTGAAACTCCATGCTAGCTGTTTTTTAGTTGAGGTTTCAAAAATAAGTTGTTAACAACGATGTCTTTCCTAGCTGACTGTGTAATCCTTTCCTGCATCTGTTTTGCCTTTAGTGACTCCACTGTGGAATAGTAATGACCCTCTTCAAAAGCAGATCTTGTGAAATGCCATATGCTATCTGATTCTTAGAATGAGAAATAGTTTTACATTGCCAATTATTTGGCTTTTTTTCTGGTGGATGTCACTCACAGACATGTGTATATTCCTTTATGCAGTCCATCTCTGCTACCAAGGAGTTATTTTTAAACAATTTGGCAAAATCAAATCTTATTTTAAATGTGCCAGGGGAGTTGGTTATTATTAGGGACCTTGTGATAAACACTTCTTTAAAGTGAAATATCCTAACTTATTTTCCAAGTTGTGGTTTTCTGTACCGTTATCTAAAATTGAGTGCAAATATACTGGATGGAACTGTGAAGACAATGTTGTGTAGCACATGAAGAAGCAGAGGCTTGTTGAAAGAAGAAAGCCAGCTGGCTTTCCCTCCTAGTGGCCTCACATGACCTTGGTGATGGTACCATATTCCAGAGCTTGACCTTGAAACTTGCAGGCTCAGAAATTTGAAGTTGTCAGCACTATAAGACTGGATCTCAAGGAGCATTAACTATGTTCACAGAACTATTGTAGTAAATCAGAATGCCAACTTAACTATAGCTAGGGAGCAATATTGTATGAAGTAGAATATTTATGCAAACATGAGAAAAGCATTTTCTCCTTCAAAATGAATTTGGGAATCTGATCCTTATCCTGAAGTTATTTTGGTGCGATTGGGCTCAGAATATGGCATGTGTTTCCTGCTCTCCCCTCCCCTCAAACCTGAGAGACATTGCTAATTGATCCACTGACCCATTCGACTCATATTCAGCTTGAGAACCCTTTGCAACGCTGTAGTCTAGGAAGCCACCACCTCATTTTATTGAGGTTGGCACAGGATTTGGCAGCTGCTCTTAGACAAAAATCTTTCTGCTCTCTGCCTCAGTTTCCTTCTCTATAGAACTAATGAGTTGGACTATTTCTTTCTCCTCGTAGGTCCTTTTCTGCTCTACAAGTAACTGCTGGTTTGAGCAAATCACTTCACTTTTGGCCTTAACTCTGACATCTTTAAAATGAGATTATACTGACTATTAAAAATACTTTCAGTTATGGAATTCTTTATTTTATCTGAAACCATGTAATCCAAGGCTTTTGCCTACCCATGCTAATGATTAAGAAACTGAGACACAGGAAATTGCTAGTCTCTGCCTTGTGTGTTCTCAAATATTGGTTGGTAGAGGAGTGCCGTAATGAATAATGATGTCTGTTCTGGGAGCAGAATGTAGGAGTCATGGCCATTCTTAAGCTATAGATTGATTACTATCCCAAGTATTTGTTTTCCTAGAAAAGTCACCATTTGTCACGTCCAAGAGCAGAGAAAACTGAAGCAAATTTGAAGTCACATGTACTATTTCCTATAAAAGTGTTTGTGAAATTAGGCATATTTCCATTATGTTGGCTAAATACAGACAAAGCATAACTGTTCTGTGTTATCATATTTATTGTCCATATGTGTCTACTATTAGCAAATGTCTTTTAGCTATAGAGCCTCTAGGGCATTGTGAAATAACCACACTTCAATGATGAAAAAGATCTCTCATAAGTGAAATGTGTTCTTTTTATATTTCAGGGCCTGTGGTTCTTTATTCACTAAAACAATTGCACGGACTGTAGATCACAGTCCCCGGAGTGTCTGGTTAAGGGGAAAAATATAAAGTTCTGATTGGTGTTCAGGAACAAGTCTTTTGACATAGATAATGGTTCAGTGTAGAGTGATCATGCATTCTTCATATCTTGGCTTTCTTTTTGTTCACTCAGTTCTTTCCTTCCTTTTTCCCCCCCCATTTGTTTTAAGGGGAGTATTCATCAGCCATGTTCATTTCAAAGATATTAATCTTTTCTTTCTTCACTTAGACTTTCACTCTTGCTCAAGACAGATACCATATATGATTGGGGGAAACCCTCCTCCACACATTGGCAATGGGTCTCAGAACCCCTTTACCTACATTCCAGTGAAGACATTTATTAAACACCCACCTGTGGTGGCTGTTTGACCTGTGCTGGAGTCCTCACTCCCAATTACTAACAAAGAGAGGAGTTGGCACAATGGAAAGAGCCTTGCCTCAGGAGTCAGGCAGACGTGGGTGGTGAATGAGGTGGTACTGGGTAGTTTTTTACAGCTTAATTCCTCAAGACCTACTTCAAAGGACATCCAGCTAACATGGTTAGCATGTGGAACTGCACTGAATGGGGTATCGCAGAACAAATCCGAGTTCCTGAGTCAGAAGACCTGGTTGCAGATCTCGTACACGTCATTTAGCTTGCCAGGGCCTCAGTGTCCTCCAGCGTGAAACCAGAAAGTAGGCCTAGGAGCTGAAAAGACCCCTCCAGGATGACAAAATGACCTGGGGCCTTGAATTAAAATCTTGAGCTCAAATCCCACGCTTACTGCAAATCTACTCTGTGACTTGTGGTGATTCAACCTCTGACTCCCACCTCTCCCATATTCTTGGTTTCTTAGTTGAATAGAGAGAACTGATTCATCCAGCATTGAGCAAGTCTCTCAAGTGATGGATGTTTGCTCTCCCACATCCTTGAATCACAGGGACTGGGACTAAAGACCAATTAGGTGTTCTTGCATCCAGCCCATTGCTCCTTCCCACTCCCCAAATCCCCCAGCTTGGAAACTCATTAGATACCTGAGAGCTGGGAGAATGAGAGCCTGGGTCCTAAATGGATAACTGGGGATACAGCACTTCCATTGTACTGTCGGATCCACTTGCTTTACATAATAACTTCAACTCAACTGGGAACAACGCTCTTGGATTCTGGTTGTTTTCTTTTTCCAGGAGAACGGACAAAGGAAAAATAGTGGGATGAACTAATCCCCACCACTAGTCCATGCCACTACAGTTGCTTTTCTGGGGGCAATGGGTTTGCATCATTTCCCTCTCCTTACGTATTTTACATTCCCCTCACCTTCTACACCTCTGTTGATCTGGGTCAGTGGTCGGCAAACTCATTAGTCAACAGAGCCAAATATCAACAGTACAATGATTGAAATTTCTTTTGAGAGCCAAATTTTTTAAACTTAAACTATATAGGTAGGTACATTGTTATTAACTTAATTAGGGTACTCCTAAGGCTTAGGAAGAGCCACACTCAAGGGGCCAAAGAGCTGCATGTGGCTCGCGAGCCGCAGTTTGCCGACCATGGGCCTAATAGATTCTATAATAATTTTTCAACCAAGACTTGAATTTAAGCTTCTCTTTTTCTCTAAATTCTCCTCTTCTTACAATTAGTTCCCTCTATGATTGCTGGGTATGGTCATTAATTCCTCTTTATCCCATGAGAGTCCTCTCTCTCTCTCTCTCTCTCTCTCTCTCTCTCTCTCTCTCTCTCTCCTGTATTTCTCTTGACGTCCATCCTACTAATCTTGGGGAATGAAGATTCCATTCCTTTGCCTTATGTATGCTGGATGAATTTCTAGTTGTTACTGTACTTAAGTAGGTGTTGTGCCCTCATACTTCAAGTAGTATTTTCTGTGTGTACTTCTAGCTTCTCCCTTTTGTTTCTCATGGTTAGTCATGATGTGGCAAACTACAGAGAAGCTTGCTATTTTAAAATGATCCCCTGCCCTTTATTTTTCTGGGCATCACAGTGGGTATCAACTGAAAAGTATTTGAGAATTTATTGACACTACAAAGCTTTGTAAAAAAGAAAGTCATATTTTCCCGACTTTCTGTTTGTTTGTTTTGTTTTGTCGTAAGAGCTTTTTAAAATGAATCCATTATAGCTGTTCTAATGTTCATAATTGCATAGCCTCTACTTCTGTAAAAGAAAAAAGGGCTGCCTTGACTTACCTCAAAGCTATCATTACAAGAGTGATGACAGTACTATGATCAGGGCCACTCAAATCGTAAATCAGTTCAATGACTCTAAAGGAATCATTAGCAATGGGGAAATCTAGCAAATACTATGTTATTATTAAATTTATATCTTTTCGCTTGATGTGTGACTATTTGACCAGCAAAAAGAAATATAGCATGATCCTTCTATTAATTCTAAAGGTTAGTGCAAAAGTACCCCATGAAACTCTATTTGATAGCATGATTGTTAGCAGAAAGTTAATGCCTGGCCAATGTGGTTCAATGGTTGAGTGTTGACCCAGGAACACGAGGTAACTGATTTGATTCCTGTTCAGGGCTCATGCCCAGGTTACAGGCTGGATCCCCAGTAGGGAGTGTGCAGGAGTCAGCTGATCAAGGATTCTCTCTCATCATGGATGTTTCTCTCTCTCTCTCTCTCTCTCTCTCTCTCTCTCTGTTTTGTCGTAAGAGCTTTTTAAAATGAATCCATTATAGCTGTTCTAATGTTCATAATTGCATAGCCTCTACTTCTGTAAAAGAAAAAAGGGCTGCCTTGACTTACCTCAAAGCTATCATTACAAGAGTGATGACAGTACTATGATCAGGGCCACTCAAATCGTAAATCAGTTCAATGACTCTAAAGGAATCATTAGCAATGGGGAAATCTAGCAAATACTATGTTATTATTAAATTTATATCTTTTCGCTTGATGTGTGACTATTTGACCAGCAAAAAGAAATATAGCATGATCCTTCTATTAATTCTAAAGGTTAGTGCAAAAGTACCCCATGAAACTCTATTTGATAGCATGATTGTTAGCAGAAAGTTAATGCCTGGCCAATGTGGTTCAATGGTTGAGTGTTGACCCAGGAACAAGAGGTAACTGATTTGATTCCTGTTCAGGGCTCATGCCCAGGTTACAGGCTGGATCCCCAGTAGGGAGTGTGCAGGAGGCAGCTGATCAAGGATTCTCTCTCATCATGGATGTTTCTCTCTCTCTCTCTCTCTCTCTCTCTCTCTCTCTCTCTCTCTCCTCCTCCCTCCCTCTCCCTCTCTCTTCCTCTCTCTCTAAAATCAATAAAATACAGTGTTAAAAAAGAAAATTAATAGTATGGTAGCTTCTGGGACTTTTGTATATCATGCCTAAATATGCCAAAAGGTGCAGTGACGTGCAAGAACACTTGCTGTTTGGCTTCATCTGTCCAAATGGGCAACAGGTCAGATATGCTGTTTTCATTTTTATTTCTTCTCTGAAGTCTTCACTTTGAAGAAACCATGAAGTTAAATGGGATTTTTGAAACTGGATTATATTTTACATAACCTATTTTTAAAATTAGAATAGTGACTAAAATAAAATAAAATGATGGGGGTTTTATTATTTCCAAAAAGAAATAAAAGTTAGGAAAACATATAAAAATACACAAAATCATTTATGATAGCTAAATGTATAATTAACAGTAAACTCTTTCTGAGAAAAGATTACATATTTTACATTTTATTTCTTAGAAATCTTGGAATATACCGTCTTGATAATCTTTTGAAGACTTGCTAGAATAAAAATTTCTAAACTCTCATTCTGTCAAATGTACAAGAAGTTTTCAAGACCTTTCTCCTTGATCCCAGAACTATGATTATGTTATAATCTGAAAAAGGCTGCATCATTTCAATGATGAGACAAGTTTACAACTTGTTATTTATTATATAACCAGGGATTACTTATCTTGTGTTTTATGGCATAATTAATCATATCACTTCAAAGCTGAATAGTACATTAAAATAATTCAGCAGTTGGTATATTAAGAGTTACCTTGGATGTAGACAGCAGGACACAGTTATACCAGATTTTATGAATCCTCAAGTACCTAAGCCACCACCAGTAAGAACGTCAGACACTGTACAGCAGAGGGTCCGAAGAGTATAGCCTATGTGCCAAACTGGGTCTATTGTCTCCTTCCGTACAGTCCCAGAGCTTAGAATGGCTTTGTAATTTTTTAATGGTTGGAAAGAAATATTTAGAATATTTCATGGCATGTGAATATGATTTGAAATTCAAATTTTAATGTCCAGAAGTAAAATTTTATTGGAATGAGCCATGCTCATTCATTTCTGTGTTGTCTATGGCTCCTTTTGTGCATTAACAAGAGTCCAGTAGTTGCAGTAGAGCCTGTATGGTTCACAAAGTCTAAGGTATTTACAACCTGGGCCCTTCTCAGAAAAAGAAAAAATGCCAGTCTCTGCTGTAGACACTAGAAGTCTTCTACATAAAAGCCTACATCAAAATTATGAATGACTTGAGTAATATGTGGTATACCCATGCATCACATATACTTAGGCCATGTAAAGTAGCATGCTCTTATGCTATAAGGGTAGTACCTATCTAGCGTGCTCACTTCTGGGTAGTAAAACCTTGTCTGTAGGAATCCATTAGATATTCACCTAATCTACTTAGGTAGGATTCATGCATATGTAATTGAGAAAATCATTGAACTTCTTTAAAGGTTTTTATCACATCATCTGAAGAATAGGGAAATAAAAGTATTTACATTATAACATTTTCATCAAGAATAAATGAAATCTTACATCTATTTTGTACCATGT
Source organism: Myotis brandtii (assembly GCF_000412655.1). Classification (NCBI taxonomy): domain Eukaryota; kingdom Metazoa; phylum Chordata; class Mammalia; order Chiroptera; family Vespertilionidae; genus Myotis; species Myotis brandtii. Next base: position 1,800,809 of record NW_005370297.1, on the reverse strand, counting down.
CTGGTAAATAGTAAATGCTCAAAACTTGATAATTACTCTGTTTTAAATTTCAGATAATTATAATTACCTCAAAAGGACCTTTAACATAAATTTATGAAGACAGCAAAAGGATTACATGAAAATTATCAAATTCATAAGCAATGATTATTAGGTCTAGTTTTTATATAATCTTAATTGTATATGACTATATTATAGCAGCTTTCTGATTTTAACTTTAATTTATTTTCATTTAGGATTTGTTACAAAAGGAAAAGAATATTTCATTTGGTCTCAATTTTCTCTTTCTTCTTTCAGTATTTAATAAATATTTGCCTGTACTGTCACTTATTCTAGTTCCTCATTAATGAGAATAATAGCTACCAAAAATTCCCTTTCAGTGCCTTGGCCTCCAGTAAGTCAACATTTTAATTTTAAGTATAGGGACCAATACTGCAATATTTACTATATGCTAAATTCTGTAATCTAATTACACTATTTTATCCTAAAATAAGCTCATAAAGTAGGTATTGTGGTCATCAATTTACAGGCAAAGTTCCTGAATTTAGATGGTTAACTAATTTTGTCTAAAATCAAGTGACTAGTGGGTGGCATCTAAGATCTGTTTTATTCCAAAGACGTATCATTTAAACATTGTGCCATTTTATATGTAAACCTCCAAAGGATTTTTTTCTTAAATAGTCTCTTCCCCCACCCATTTCATTATTTGAGTTATGGGTTTTCTGAAATTCATTATATGACTAAAAAATTGCTAAGCCCTTGTACATTTCATGTTTGTCATCTATTCAGTTAGTGAGGTGAGTGGCAAACCAGGATGATAGCAATATCAATATTAATATTAGCAATTACAATAATAACAACAGCAGTTTACACTTGCACATTAACTCCCCTACTTTACATGCTATGCGCCAGTATTCTTTCCTGCCTTCATCATGGTCCCTGATCTTCCAAATCCCAGGACATATTGCATATGATTCCTGCAAAGGATCACTGGAAAGATCAAAGGTTGGTTTTCTATAAAGGGAGGTTACGGGCAAGCTTTTAATGTTCTTGAATTAAATACATCTCAACAGTAACTTTATGTTCCAGACTTAAACCCAAGTTGTTTGGGGCCTGGAGCTCGGGTGTGAAAGGGTGGTGTTTGTGGTTTTGGATTACGTGGGGAGTTTATCTGTTAACAAGAGTTGACCTGCATGGCATACTCTGGTGCCGGGGTTGTTGATCGATGCCATCTGTCTGTGCATTTATTTTCGCCTTATACTGATGGCTGCTCTTGATTGATTAGGAGCTGGGTTAGGTGCTGGACAGATTTTACTCCATGATGGACTATGCTCTTCTCTGACTTCCTTATATTGAGCTTTGCAAGGTAACTTACTATCCATAGTTTCAGTGTGTTGGTGTGTGCAGAGGAAGTATTTGAAGATTTTGATCTGGCTGTTACAGGTTTGATGATTTTAAGTGGGGCATTAGCTGTATGGAAGGTCTGGCTCTTAAATGAGCTATTATTTCTTTCACTGGGGGATTGACATTTAATATCATGGACTAAAATATCATAATGCCAGCCAAGAGCTCAGCAGTCAGACCTGAGACCATGTGCTTCTTAAAATCTAGAATGATTCACTATGTTAAGCCTCAAGGTTCTTTTCCCTTCCTATTTATCATTCTTTATTTAAAAAAAACCCCACAGTAGACATTTAGCATTACAGTCAGACTTCCATATATACATTTGAGAAATAGGAATATATATTTTATATATTTTTATTATTTTAAGAGAGAAAGGGAGAGGGAAAAAGAGAGAGAAGCATCAATGATGAGAGAAAATCATTTATAGGTTGTCTCCTACACACCCCCCTGCTGGGGAGTAAGCCTGAAACCCAGGTATGTACCCTGACCAGGAATAGAACCATGACCTCCTGGTTCATAGGTTGGCACTCAACCATTGAGCCACACCAGCTGGGCATTTGAATAACTTTTTGTTTTATTTTAGGAAAACCAGTCCATGTAGAGTCAACCAGTTGCTTTTGTGTCACAATTGTGAAAGGGAACAATGCTATTCATAATCCTCACAATTTGATTTTTTTTACTTGGTGCCTGGTTTTATTGTTTCACCTTGTTTTGCCACTACCTGTTTGTTTGTTTTTTTAATCCTCACCTGGGGATATGTCTTTGTTGATTTTAGGGAGAGAGGAAGTGGGAAGAGAGGGAGAGAGAGAAAGAGAAACACTAATTGGTAGCCTCCCATAAGCACGCTGACCCTGACCTGGGATCGAATCTGCAACCCAGTTATGTGCCCTGACCCTGACTGGGAATCAAACCTGCAACCTTTTGGTATCTGGCTCCAACCTACTGAGCCATGTAGCAGGGCCTCCTGTCTGTGTTTTTTTCCTGAATCTCTCCTGATGAAAAAACCTGGTGTAGATGGTACCTGTGCAAGTTAACCCTTTAGGATCAGATGGAAGTCACTGTGAGTTGTCCAGAGGGCCAATTCCTTCAATGTAAACAGCTGTTTCTCCATTGCTAATTTTCCCAAAAAGTTCACCAATAACTCCCTTTTTAAGTGAGGACTCTCCAAATACACAAACACATCCTGTTTTTCAGGTATTTGGACAAGCTCAGACAGGTTGTTTTTTTTTTTTTTAATCTCAACTTAGAAAATCTCTTGGATTCTCTAATAAATAGGTTATTAATTAGAAATCACCACAGTGCATTTTTCATTAATTGACCTTCAAAGACATCTATTCAGTAGCTTACCACTGCAAATGACTTATTTTTTGGTACTTGGAAACTCTTAAGATCAAAGAGCTATAGCATTGTTTTGTTTTCAGGAAAGGGAAATAAGCCCTCCTGGTGTGCTTAGTGGTTAGAGCGTTGGCCTGTGAACTGAAGGGTCACTGGTTTGATTTCCGGTCAAGGGCAGGTACCTGGGTCGCAGGTATACTCCCTGGCTCTGGTCCTGGGTGCATGCAGGAGGCAACCAATTTATGTCTCTCACATCAGTATTTCTTTCTCTCTCTCTCCCTCTCTCTTCCTCTCTCTCTCAAATCAGTAAACATATCCTAAGGTGAGGATTTTTTTTTAAAAAGATGAATAATAGCTTTAGATGTCAAAAAATTGAATCCTGGTGGGTGATAGAGACTAGCACTAGCCTGGCCAGTGTGGCTCAATGATTGAGCACCAACCTATGAACCAGGGGTCATAGTTTGATTGCCAGTCAGGGCACATGCCTGGGTTGTGGACTCAAACCTTAGTAGGGAGCGTGCAGGAGGCAACCCATCAATGATTCTCTCTTATCACTGATGTTTCTATCTTTCTCCCTTCCTCTCTGAATATCAATATATTACTGAATACACAGAAACATTGGTTGAAGCCATAGCCGTTAGAGTCAGATTGCCAAGCTTTGAAGCATGTCATATGGGCCAAGACACTTCTCTAAGCCTCTGTCTTCTCATCACTTGCCTCTTGGATAGTTATGACAAGTAAGTGAGATAAACCACATAGATGCTTATTAATGTTTTATTCTACATACATATAAGCATTGGCCATCACATGTAATATAATTTGGATTCTACTTTTGAAATGCATGTCTGGCCCTCGGGGAGTATGTGGACTAGTGGTCCTATGTCTCTAAATTTATTTACAATTCAAGCCATATATGGAGTTGATTGGCTACGGATGCTAAATGCGATGGTGGAAGTGACCACAAGAGAAAAGGCATTGAAGAATCTTTGGCTCTGCAGCTATGGCTTCTGAAAACCATAATGTAAAACCCATGGGTTAACTCTCCAGGTTAATGTAGATCAGACTACAAAATAGAGTGAAGCCTTTGAATTAGGACGTCGCTTTTCTGGGGCCCTTTTCAAGTTTTCTCCCCGCTTCCACTGCTCTCAATTTGGCTTCCCAGCTCCGCTGACTTGTTCACAAGTTCTTCCACATGAGAAAAGTCCTCGGTGCTGATTGTGAATCACGTGGGCTGCTGCTACCCTTGTGCGATTTTTGTTTTCTGGCACTTCTTGCTGGGGGCCGCTCCAGCGGATGTCGCTTCCTCACGTGGAGCTGCCTCTTTTAAGAAGTGTGATGTGCATCACCTACAGACAGGTATCTCAGCTGCTTCGGTGAAAGGCAGAGCGCTTTCATTTCTCAGCCTGAGGCCTCAGCTCTCCAGCCAGCCCTGCACGCTCTCCCTTTCATGCTCTGAGATAACTTCCCCAGCACCAGATGGTTCTGGTAAGTCCGGGATGATGGGGAGGGTGCCCCGTTCAGGCAGCAGCCCTGCAAGAAGCTCGGGCCTTGCTGGAGGGCTCTCTTGACACCAGAAAGGAGGGAAGGGCGGTGGTCCCAGAGTACCTGGCAGCTGTGTGGGAAAAGCCTGATGTGTGTCTTTTTTTTCCGGTAAAGGAGAACTAGCCAAATACTTCTGGGTGAAGGTCCCATTTCGTTCCATAAATAACCTGTGGGTTTGGTTTTGTTTTACTCTAAAGTGGCAGGGATTTGGGGCAAGGGATGCAGATGGGCACTGGTGAAGGGGGAGGTTGACAGCCCAAACGAGGGTCAGAGAATGGGGATCTTCTTTTCAAGAGTTAATGTCAGAGAAACTGGGCAAAAAAAATATTTCATAATCAGTCATTTGGAGCATTCTTTGAAAAAAGAGAGCATCAATTACATAAAATTTCCTGAAGCATCAAAATCTTTTACATGCTTGAAGTCCTGCAGATGGTACTTAGAAGTAAAAATACATTGTATTTATTTGCAAAATATCAGAGAGCACATTAGTAATTTGTTGGGGATGGCATATGTGTCCCACTGCCTTGAAAATGACAAAGTAATCACTTCTTGGGTAGAGAGTCAAATGCAGTGCGGTCACTTCATTTATTCCTTTTTAATCATGCATGGGGACGGGGAGAAATAGGGCTTGAGTTTAACTGCTCCGAAAGGACATTTAGGAGTGCATTTTTATTTTGGTCTTTCTGTTTAAGAGCCAACTTAAAGGTAACTTGGGGGAGAAATTTAATATTTTAAAACTAAAACTCTTTAGAAGAAGAATCTAATTACTTGCATATCTGAATGTTATTTTTTTCTGGCATACTTGGGGGATTTTATATTTTATGGCATGGTAACCTCTCTGCTGGTTTCACACATCACAGCACTGTGGCTCCATCATTTTGCCCAAGATAAAAGCTTTATCATAATCTCCCACTCTCTCTAATTCTCCTGTGGGTACACAACACGGTTTCCTTCCAGATGATTTTGGCAGTTTTTAGTCAATTTAAAGGAAATTCTCCTTCTTCTGATCCTCCATATTCCATTTCTACTGTCCAAACGGTGTCAGCCTGAGACCTCTCAGTTTCATTTATTCTGGTTTAGTTGGGGTTTGGCGGAGTAATGAGGTAGGTGGCTTGTTTAAAAATAAGTTTCCAAGTTTTATCCTTAAACTACAGAGTTAGAACCCCTTGACATGGAATCCAGAAATCTGTAAACTCCCCTGGTAACTCTTCTGCACAACATGTTTTAAGACCTATATATGCTATATGTCCAAATAATTTTGCTAAAGAAAAAAAAAAAGCAAAAAACAAAAAAACTTCATTGTCCTGTTAGAAAAAAAATAGTGTAGTTTTAAGGGCTTAATTTCTGTAAAGATGAAGTTTCAGGAGAAAATAGTTGTGTATTTTCTGTAACATCCTCCTACTTACCTAGAGTTTGATTTCTTACCTTAAACTTTGGATCAACTTTGTGCAAGCTGAGAGCATTGTGGAAGACACTGAGAATTCTGGCTGTAAATGCTGTTGGATACCCTCTCAGCAGTGTTTCATGCACAGGTGTAACGATCATCAATCTGGGGATGATTTGGGTGAGAATAAAGTGCTTTTAAATTGAGAAACTACCTTGCGGGGGGGGGATTATATCATCATCTCTTTAACACTAAGTTAATTTCCAAATAGCAAATATTAAAAATAGAAAGTTATCTTTTTTGCCTCGCTATGTAATCTTTGTAACACAGGAGTTAGTCTTCCTCAAGACACAAGTCGATTAGTTTGCTGGGAGCTTTTGTCCTGCCCTGTCGCCGGTACTGAAAAGCATCAGACTGTGGCTTCTGCCTCTCCCTCCCCTGCCCTAAAAATATGAGACGTTCTACCCCCGCAGATGTGGAGCTGAAAGTAGTTCTACAGTTGGCAGCCTAGTTACTTATTTAATTGCAGCCTTCTGCTAGCCATTGCCAGCTCTGCATCAGCAGCCAGTCCATAATCTTGGTTTTATGACATCCCTTGTCTTTGCGCAGGACTCTAGCTTTTCTTTGATCTAATTGACTTCATGTTCTCTGGCTGAGGACTTCCTACCAAGCGTTCATAGATTCTGCCTTTTCACCTCAAGTTCATTACTCAAGCTTGGCTCAGTCAAACATGCTATAGAAAACAGGACAGCATTTTGCCTAGCACCACTGCAAGAAAGACCCTCCTATTTGGATTCTTCAGCCATATTAGAAGTCTTTGAAACACTCAAATTTAATTTAAATTTAACTCTCACCTCACACACGTTATGAGATTCTGTAAGGTGCCATGAGGGGCACCCTCAGCAGATCAGAAAGTCGACCTCTTTCCCCTCTGGTCCTCGTCTCCACATTTGACATGGGTCCACCATTGAGTTTTCTTGAGACAAGAGTTTTTTACTTTGTTTTTTCTCTTTGAAAATAATGAACTATGGTAAAGAGGATCACCATTTATAGTTATAATGGGAAGATACAATATTTTAATGGTTTATTAAAAACTATTCTTAAAGTTAATAACATGTAACTATATTAAGATCTATTATTCCAGCTATAATTTAATACCTGCAGTATAGATTTTTCTATGATAATAAGCTGGGTTCCATTTCTTTCATATTTTTTTAAAATTATAAATTTAAATCCCACAAATTATTAAACATTTTCTTCTTTTTTTAAATCTGGAACACTGCAGGCACTTACCTCAAGAACAGGTCTTGAGTGTTCTAAAAATTCTGGATTTTCCCACCAGCATCTTGTATTATGAATAAATTCTAGTTACTGAGATTTATTTGTTCTGTATATCATATTTAAACTTCAAAGATAAATTTTAGATTAAAAATATTTAAAGTTTAAAAATATTTAGATAAAAATGTAATAGAATATAACTATCAATTCTAGTAATTTGTAGTAGTTATAAGGGATTCATTTTGTTCATTCTCAGCTATTCTTTCCAATTACCATATAGTAACATCAATTTATGTTATTTTTTATTTATTGTGTAAATATTTGTTCATAACTTTAATATTTTCTAGGCACTTGGCTAGTTATTAGGACTACAAAGATAGACGCCCATGGGCCTCCCACTAAAAACATTGATTCTGATGGACGAGATTCTAAATCTTTAAAGGATCAAAGGAACATGGTTAAACTGAAGCATATAGCACTAGAACCCTGATATTGGAAGACATCTAAATAAGTTTATCTTTCTAATTAAATCATGAAATTCAGTAAAGCTCTTTCCTACTGGGTTCTTAAACCCACACATTGAGCCTTGTTGTCACAGTCTAGCAATGAGATCAGTAGCCAAAATTTTATCCATCGATTAACATTTGTCAAACATCAGCCACAATCTACCCATACCTTTATATTTCTACTCTCATTATTGCTCTTTTAGATATATAATCTGTAAAACAAACACACTTAAATGTATATACATACATGTACATATTCGAAGATCAATAAATGTTTGTGTATTGCTGTTACTTTATAGAGTCAACCCTGTATGACATAAATTCTGTCAAAATATGCAGGGGAAAAAGCAGTTATCAGTTACTGAGTGCTCACTTGACAAATTTGGAACAAATGCAGGCATAACACTTACAGAATCATATAAGGTATTATGGTCCTTATTTTAATGTGTGTATTTTTGTAATGTAAGTAAACCAAAGCTTAGAGAGTGTAAATACCTATTCCAAGGTTAGTCACTTTCCTTAGCAATGGAGAAAAGGCCTAATTTGAGGAAACAGATACAAAGTGTACTTTGCATTTATGGGTTGTTGTTTTTTTAAAGTGGTACACTGGCACCTTTTGCTGTTAGCTGAGAAAATTCCAAGGTGTAACCACTCTTAATAAATTCTGGAACCATGTCCTGAGAGATGTTAAGATTCTCTCCTTGCCAGCAAACAACTTGGACAGTAATTCTTTTTTTCCTCAAAAGAATGGTAAATGTTTTCTATAAATGGCCAGAGGGGAAAAATAATTAGGCTTTGCAAGCCATAAGGTTTCTGTTGCAACAATTTTCCTCTCCCATCATAGTGCAAAGTCATTCACAGACAATATGCAGGCATGGCTATGTTCCAGTAAAAGTTTATTAAAAGCAACAACAACAGGTATTAGACAACATTTGGCTCACCTGCCAAAGTTTGCTAACCTCCTACAGGACAGTGTAGTGATCTCTGAATAACTTTGATCACATGCACTATCATTTAAACATAGGCTTTGCAAGCCATAAGGTTTCTGTTGCAACAATTTTCCTCTCCCATCATAGTGCAAAGTCATTCACAGACAATATGCAGACATGGCTATGTTCTAGTAAAAGTTTATTAAAAGCAACAACAACAAGTGTTAGACAACATTTGGCTCACCTGCCAAAGTTTGCTAACCTCCTACAGGACAGTGATATCTGAATAACTTTGATCACATGCACTATCATTTAAACAGTTTCATGTACATTACCCATGTAAATTACTTTATTTACAGGATTTCCTAAGTACTCCTGTCCTAATAGAATTTGTTCAGTATGAAACATGCTCAAAAATATAGAATAAGGATCCAATAAAATATGTAAATAGAAGGTAGATTTTATTTTTTATTTTCAGACAAGAGTTTATGGACTAAGTTACATATATATGACACTAGAATTTACATGATTTAAAATATACATAAGTATATAAATATGTATACATTTGTACAAAGTATCTTATTTTATCTGTTTTGGAGGGAAAACATGCAACATTTTTCTATTAAAAATCTATAGTCTTTCATAAGCATATTAATATTTATGTTAATTTTTGTCCAAGCCAATGAAAAAAGAATGTGAAATGTTTTTAACATGAGTACTTAGCATGTATTTCCCAACATGCTTAAGACACTGACAATAATTAAAAGTGCAAGATATCTCTCTTTAAATTTTACTAATATAGTTTCTACATGTTTATGTTAGTTAGCATGTATTTCCCAACATGCTTAAGACACTGACAATGATTAAAAGAAAAGTGCAAGATATCTCTTTAAATTTTACTAATGTAGTTTCTACATATTTATGTTAGCAGTTAACCTAAGATACATGCATGTTTTTGCAAATGTGTATGAAGTATGTATTTATGTGTAGATCTAAGAAGCTGTGAGATGCATCAGGTAGAGAAAAAATTCCCTTAAATCTCATGAGCCTGGCCAGTTTGGCTCCCTGGTTAGAGTATTGGCCAATGGACGGAAGGGTTGTGGGTTTAATTCCCAGTCAAGTGCTTGTACTTCAGTTACAGGTTCCCCAGCCCCAGTGGGGGGTGGGGGAGCACATGTGGGAGGCAACCAATCAATGTTTCTATCTCTCTCTCCCCCTCCTCCCTCTCTTCTACTCTCTCTCTAGAAATCAATGGAAAGAATAGCCACTACACTGCACAGTTACATATATGTAATCTCATTAGGCTGAGATAGTTTAAGTTGCCGAACCCAAGTCCATCCAGTTGACTTTCCTTATATTTGGGAGGGGAAGACAATTCATATTCAGAAACTGCTGTGAATCCAGTATCCAAAGTGATTCTACTCTATCATAATGAATTTTAAAAAGCAATTTTTTAATGTTGAAGATATATGTATAGAAATTCCCATTAGTCTGCTTCTCTATTTCCTATTGTTGCTATGTTTTAAAAATATTTTTTAAAAATTTCAAGTATAGTTGAAATATCAGTTTCAGGTGTACAACATAGAATTAGACATATATATACCTTACAAAGTTATCAGGTTGATAAGCCTAGTACCCATCTGACACCGTACATAGTTTTTACAATATTATTGACTATATCCTATGCCAGCAATTTTCATCTCATGGCACACATAAACTAATTACTAAAATTTTGTGCTGAACAAAAAAAGAAAGGTGTCATTTTGATTTATTCATACCAAAGAGCTATTGTTGATTGGCTGTTATCATTTTTTAAATATGAGGTCAGAATAAAGTAGGTCAGGTAACCTAGTTCAGTAAGTTTATAGGGCCACTTGATGTCTTAGGTTAGGTAGTCAGACTTTTTCAGATTCTAGGGCCACTTGTCTTATGGTTATACTTTATCAAATTCTAGCATAGGTTAAAAGCTGTTTGTCCAAGATGATCAATGGAAAGAATATCTTTGGGTGAGGATTAAAAAAAATGATAAAATTAGATCCTATTCTTCCTTTTTTCCACTACAATTCTATGTACTGGTAACTTTACATAAATACTGTCTCCCAGCTTCTTTAATTATGAGCAGGTTTGGAGGTATGAAACAAATGCCTTCTAAGGGCCATTCCATCACTGAATCCATGATTTAACATACATTCTACTAATACCAGCATTTATTAAAATAATATTACCACTTACTTTGTGCCAGGAACTGGGATACATACTTATCTTTTTTTACAAGAAAATAATTTTTTATTGAGGTATAATTGACATATAACAATATATTAGTTTAAGGCGTACAATGTAATGATACACTATTTGTATGTATTGTGAGATACCCACCATGATAAATCTAGTTAATATTCATCACCATACATAGTTACAAAATTTTTTTTTTCTTGTGATGAAAATTTTTAAGCTATATACTCTTAAAACATTAAAATATACAATATGATATATTTAACTGTTGTTACTATGCTGTATATTACATCCCCATTACTTAATTATTTTATAACTGGAATTTTGTACCTTTAGATCCCCTTCATTCATTTGGCCACCCACCCAGATAACAATGTTATACTTACATTTATGTTATGATATAATTAGTAGATAACAATGAAATGTTCTATATCCATCTGCGCTTGGTTTACTTGGTTTTCTAATGGTGGACTACTAATATTATAAATTTGGAAAGTTTCCTGGGATGAGGATTAAAGAGGCACCCCTATGATTGGGAAAAAAGGAAATCTATTGTGTGCCAACCGCTACACTGCACAGTTACATATATGTTATCTCATTAGGCTGAGATAGTTTAAGATGCCAAACCCAAGTCCATCCAGTTGACTTTTCTTATATTTGGGAGGGGAAGACAATTCGTATTCAGAAACCTCTGTGAATCCAGTATCCAAAGTGATTCTACTCTATCATAGTTAATTTTAAAAATCAATTTTTAATGTTGGAGATATATGTATTGAAATTCCCATAACTCTATTTCTCCATCTCCTATTGTTGCTATGTTTTAAAAATAGTTTTTAAAAATTTCAAGTAGAGTTGACATACCATATTATATCAGTTTCAGGTGTACAACATAGTGATTAGACATTTATATACCTTAGAAAGTTATCAGGCTGTTAAACCTAGTACCCATCTGACACCGTACATAGTTTTTACAATGTTGACTATATCCCCTATACCAGCAATTTTCATCTCATGGCACACATAAACTAATTACTAAAATTTTTTGCCGACCTAACAAAAAAAAGTAGGTGTAATTTTGATTTATTCATACCAAAGAGCTATTGTTGGTTGGCTGTTGTCATTTTTTAAATATGAGGTCAGAATAAAGTAGGCCAGGTAACCTAGTTCAGTAAGTTAATAGGGCCACTTGCCGTCTTAGGTTAGGTAGTCAGACTTTCTCTGATTCTAGGGCCACTTGTTGTCTTATGGTTAGATAGATTTTATCAAATTCTAGTGTAGGTTAAAAGCTGCTTGTCAAAGATGGGTTACTTGCTGAAGAAGGCATGGATTTGTTCTAAACTCCACTGGTCTTCATTGCGATTCTCATTTTGGGGATTGTTCATTCTACATACTGAATATCCCAATGTACCAACAATACCGTGTACACCATTGTATCTGCTCAGCAGCAGAGATTCTTGCGCTGCCACCTGCACAAATCAGCAAGCCTTCTTTTGTCCTGAGTCTTAGCAAAAGCAGCACCCTTTCAGGCAACTGGTTACGGGGCCAGAGAAGTATAACTAAATGTGCTATTTATTGCATCAAATAATAATAAAATGTGTTGTGCCTCTTAGCTAATGGGAGGGGGTACAAGTGTTCTTCACTTGGAAATGTACTACCTTGCCAGGGCCAAGATCACTGGATCCCCAGAAACCACTAAAATTGCAACAACTGGCATTTTGTACTAACATATGAGTATTATACTGAAATATCTGAATACCATCTCATGGCACACATAAACTAATTACTAAAATTTTTTGCCGACCTAACAAAAAAAAGTAGGTGTAATTTTGATTTATTCATACCAAAGAGCTATTGTTGGTTGGCTGTTGTCATTTTTTAAATATGAGGTCAGAATAAAGTAGGCCAGGTAACCTAGTTCAGTAAGTTAATAGGGCCACTTGCCGTCTTAGGTTAGGTAGTCAGACTTTCTCTGATTCTAGGGCCACTTGTTGTCTTATGGTTAGATAGATTTTATCAAATTCTAGTGTAGGTTAAAAGCTGCTTGTCAAAGATGGGTTACTTGCTGAAGAAGGCATGGATTTGTTCTAAACTCCACTGGTCTTCATTGCGATTCTCATTTTTGGGATTGTTCATTCTACATACTGAATATCCCAATGTACCAACAATACCGTGTACACCATTGTATCTGCTCAGCAGCAGAGATTCTTGCGCTGCCACCTGCACAAATCAGCAAGCCTTCTGTCCTGAGTCAGCAGCACCCTTTCAGGCAACTGATTAGTGGGCCAGAGAAGTATAACTAAATATGCTATTTATTGCATCCAATAATAATAAAATGTGTTGTGCCTCTTAGCTAATGGGAGGGGGCACAAGTGTTCTTCACTTGGAAATGTACTACCTTGCCAGGGCCAAGATCACTGGATCCCCAGAAACCACTAAAATTGCAACAACTGGCATTTTGTACTAACATATGAGTATTATACTGAAATATCTGAATACCTTCTCCTTGCAACCTTGGTCTTGGAAATATGATGTCATCAAGTAGTAGAACAGTTTATGTCCTCTGGACTGAATATATAACGAAGGATCTCAGCTAGTATTTTGTGATATAGCATTGAAAGGCGAGTATAACCATAAAGGAAGGTGGTAAAATTGCACTCTTACTACCAGAAAAAAAAACATATCCTGGTGTTTTCTAGGTCGGAGAAAGACAAAGTATTCATTAGATTAATATCTATATACAGTGTACTATGATCAGAGGCTATAGTTTGGCCCAAGGAAGGAAACAGCATCTGGAACTCCAACTGTAATTTGCATTGTTAATCAATTAAACATATGCTAACCCATTATCCTTCTTCAAGATCTCTCCATTTCTCCACTCACTAAACTAGAAATTTAAATGAAGATGCAATAGAAATCTCCATTCTATGTTTTTAAAATCTTGGATGGCTACACTAATCATTGGCTTTCCCAGAGAAATAATACTGATTTTTATTCAATTTTTTGTTAGAAAAGGCCCGAGTGGCTTTTAATTGGTTCCTTTTTTTTGCCAAAACACCACTTACTTTTTTTAAATATATATTTTATTGATTTTTTACAGAGAGGAAGGGAGAGAGATAGTTAGAAACATCTATAAGAAAACATCGATGATCAGCTGCCTCCTGCACACCCCCAGCGGGGGATGTGCCCACAACCAAGGTACATGCCCCTGACCGGAATCGAACCTGGGACCCTTCAGTCCGCAAGCCGACACTCCATCCACTGAGCCAAACCGGCTAGGGCTAAATAGCACTTACTTTTAAAACCAATGGGATAGTGAAATATTTTTGCTGGTTCCTCAGTTATCTTTTCCAAATGCATACTTGTGAACTGATAGAATCAACATAGGATGTTTGGGAGTTTCACTGGGCTGTTTATGAGACAAACTAGGGGCAAAATTCCATTTATTACCTGAGTCCTACAAGCCTTCACTCTGATGGGTGAAGTCATGGTGGTCTGTGTCATCAACAGTTAACATGGCAGGTCTGGGTTTTCTCCTTTCCCCACGGCACAGATATTATGATACTAAATCCCTGCTGGTCCTCTGGGGAAGCCTAAAAGAACAATTTACTTTACATATCTGTGTTTCTCTTGCATGGCCTCACCTTCTCTTCATTGGAGAGGTTCTGTTTGTCAAGGGATTGTGTGAAGAATCATGAATCTCTATCATTTTAGCTGTAGTAAAGCATGCCTCTGTAATGCAGTACTACACAACAGTATGTTAACAGTTTCAAACAATACTTTCTTTTTGCTTTCTCTCCTATAAGAAGGAATGAAGAGATATAGTCCCTATCAGTATTCATGAACCTTATTTTTTAAACATTGATTATTTTTATTTTTTTCATTGTGAATTTATAAAAGCCACAGAAATATTCCCAAAGCTTTTCAATTAAGTGGTAAAAGAAAGTGTAAAACTGAATTTTATTTTTACATTATAATGCCAGGAGTTATAAATTGAAGTTTAAGAAAACACCTTGGAGGTTCCCATTTGATGCCATTTGGGACTATTAATCAAATGTCATATTTTAATAACTGCAAAATGAACAGTTTATTATAGGCACTCAGTAAATATTTGCTGAATGAATGAGTTCTATTATTACTTTTAGATACTCAGAATTTTCATAAAATTAATGGAAATAGTAACAAACACCTGATAATAGAATAGCTTTCAAAACAATGGCTATCTTCAAAATGATAATGATAATACTAATAATTATAAGGTAATGTACATTTCTATAGTTGAAATTTAATTTCTATGTCTGTGATATGCCAGGCAAGAGAATGAAAGAAAAGGGGGGAAAAAGGAAAGAAAAGAATTATTGTAGCATGTAACTGAAATATACAGTTGTTAACTTGGTACCTCATTTAATATTATTGCATATATTAAAAACATATCAGATAAATGTGGTTAATTTATTGTCAGAAAAGAGCTAACACACCAACCACTACATTGCTCTCTGTATATTAAAACTCATGTATTTCTGACACACCGTTTACAAATCATATTTTAGAGATTCTTCTCTAGGACCATTACTTGGTCACATTAAACCAGAAGACATTTGATTTTTTTTTTTAGCAGAGCAAGGCAAATTTCACAGCACTTGCAGTTTTGTATATTTATTACACACTTTATTGTAAATGTATAATATCCACTGGATAAATGTGGACTTATTTTCTTTCTTTCTTTTAGTTAGCATTGGTCAACTATTCATAGATTAGTAGGCATCAAAAGATTGTTATTTTTATTTATTTACTTATTTTTGTGTCACTATTTTATTTTTTAAATTTCTATATTGATTAAGTTATTAAATATGTGTTCTTATCCCCACATTCCCCCCCATTCCCCCCTCTCATGCCCTCACCCCCCTGGTGTCTGTGTCCATTGGTTAGGCCTGTATACTAGCATATAAGTTCTTTGGTTGACCTCTCTCCCTTACCCCCACCCTCCTCTACCTTCCCTCTGAGGTTTGATGGTCTGATCGATGCTTCTCTGTCTCTGGATCTGTTTTTGTTCATCAGTTTATGTTATTCATTATATTCCACAAATTAGTGAGATCATGTGATATATATCTTTCTCTGACTGGCTCATTGTGCTTAGCATAATGCTCTCTAGTACCGTCCATGCTGTTGCAAATGGTAGGAGTTCCTTCCCTTTTATAGCAGCATAGTATTCCATTGTTAGATGTACCACAGTTTTCTAATCCACTCATCTGCTGATGGGCACGTAGGCTGTTTCCAAATCTTAGCTATTGTACATTGTGCTGCTATGAACATAGGGGTGCATATATCCTTTCTAATTAGTGTTTCTAGTTTCTTGGGATATATGCCCAGAAGTGGGATCACTGGGTCAAATGGGAGTTCCATTTTTAGTTTTTGATTGTTATTTTTTTAGATTAGCTATAAGAATTATGAAAATGAATAGCACTATATTCTTATGTAAATAAATGCTACCAGTTTATAGACATATGTGGTACCGAAAATGTTAACTCCAATTTGATCTTCTCTAATTTTTAATACAATATGCTACATAATATTTTTTGTGTGCCTGTAAACATAATGGCCTATGTCATAGATTAGTGCAAAATGTTTTAAATTTTTCTTTCCCACTACTGCTCATCCCTTTAAACATAACAATGCATTAGCAGTAAAATATGTCAATACTATTGATTGACTTGTCTCAGATATATTAAAAATAGTAATTCTAATAAATATGCAAATTATATTTTCTAATAACTATATTTATGTAAACATATTTTATAAAAAACTATCAATTATTACATCCTATTGCATCATAAAATAGAACTAATATGTATATAAAAGTGAGCATCATCAAATACATTTTGAGGTTATTTCCCTTTAAAAGGATAAATAAGTAATCAATAATTAGATAATGGGATAAACACTAAATTATGTAGTTTACTGATTCCTGAGAAGTTAGGTTACTACAAGAAAGGTTTGTTTTTTTTAATTCTTGACTAATTTCTTTTTTAAAATTTATCTTTATTGAAAGTACTACAGATATCCCCCTTTCTCCCCATTGACCCCACCTATCCCGCACCTGCCCTTCTCCAACCCCCCAGGTCTTCACAACACCTGTGTTCATGGGTTATGCATATATGCATATAAGTTCTTTGGTTAATCCCTTGCCACTTTTTTAAAATTTATCTTTATTGAAAGTACTACAGATGTCCCCCTTTCTCCCCATTGACCCCACCTATCCCACACCTGCCCTTCTCCACCCCCCAGGTCTTCACAACACCTGTGTTCATGTGTTATGCATATATGCATATAAGTTATTTAATTAATCCCTTGCCCCCCACCGCACCCACCCCCACCATCCTTCTGAGATTCTTCAGTCTGTTCCATGTTCCTATGTCTCTGGATCTATTTTGTTCATCAGTTTATTTTGTTCATTAGATTCCACATATGAGTGAGATCATGTGATACTTGTCTTTCTCTGACTGACTTATTTCATTTAGTGTAATACTCTCCAGGTCCCTCCGTGCTGTCTCAAAGAGTTAAGGATCCTCCCTTTTTACAACTGCATAGTATTCCATTGTGTATATGTACCAGTATTTTTTTATCCATTCATCTACTGATGGGCACTTGGGCTGTTTCCTGATGTTAGCTATTATAAATAGCACTGCTGTGAACATAGGGGTGCATATATTCTTTCTGATTGTGTTGCGGTATTCTTAGGATATACTCCTTCTCAGTTCACATGGGACATTCTCAATGATAGATCACAGGTTAGGACACAAAATAAGTCTCTAAAAGTTCAAGAAGATTGAAATCATATCCAGCATCTTCTCAGACCACAATGAAATGAAATTAGAAATCAACTACAGTAAAAACACTCAGAAACATTCAAACACATGGAAGCTAAATAGCATGTTATTAAACAATGAATAGGTTACCAATGTGATCAAGTAAGAAATAAAAAAATTCCTGGAAACAAATGAAAATGAACACACAACAACCCAAAATCTATGGGACACAAGGAAAGCAGTCCTGAGAGGGACGCTCATAGCACTATAGGCCTACCTCAAAAAACAAGAATAAAAATTTAATGAACTATCTAAACCTACAACATGATGAATTAGAAAGAGAACAAGAAAATCCCAGAGTAAGTAGAAAGAAGGGAATAATAAAGATCAAAGTGGAAATCAATGAACTAGAGACTTAAAAAAACAATACAAATGATCAGTGAACCAAGAGCTGGTTCTTTGATGAACCATTAGCCAGACTCATCAATCAACAAAGAGAGAGGACCCAAATAAGTAAAATCAGTGTACACTATGTACCATGATACTGGACATCCCGCCATTTAAAGATTCATGTTTTTAGGTCTAAATGACACTCTGTTAGTATAAGCCTCCATTAAAAACATATATTCTTAAAAAAAAATCTCTGTCATTCACTACTTCGTGAGATTTGGTGGGTAGCTAGATGAGATTCACAGCTAAGGCGGAGGTTAGTCAAGCAGAGTCCCAGGACAAGCTAACAGGACATTGTGAGATAAACAGTTACATGTAACATATTAACTCTTTCCCTCAAGGTGAGCCCTTGTAATTGGATGAAAGAAAGTCCTTTAGGAGGTCAATTTTAACTCCATACCCAAGACACCCCTAAGATTCAGAAGATGATAGGTTATCCTTCACTTTTATCTTACTAGAGGCCTGTTGCATGAAGAGATTTGTGCAATAGGCCTTCCTTTCCCCTGGCTGCTGGCACCGGTTTGCCTCTGGCACCTGGGGCCCAGGCCTTCGCTCTGGCTGAGTTCTGGCTGGAGCTGGCCCCAGAAACGTCAGGCCTCGCTGCTCCGCCGGCCCCCAAAATGTCAGGCCTTGCTGCTCTGCCGGCCCTGGGCCGTCAGGCTTCGCTCCACCACTTGGAGCCTACCTATGCAAATTAACTGCCATCTTTGTTGGCGGTTAATTTGCATATCATGCTGATTAGCCAATGGGAGGTGTAGCAAAGGTACGGTCAATTACCATGTTTGTCTATTATTAGATTAGATTAACTAGCTCCACAGTGGTAGACATAGCTTTACTGATTTTCCTGAGACAGCGATGGCTAACTATTTTTTTTCTTTTTTAATTTAAGTTTTTATTTTTTTCCAATTTTATAACATTGTGCACATTTAAAGTGTACAAAGTAATGATTTGATACCATATACAAAATGGTTATCACAATAGGGTTATTAAACACCCCTATCATCACACATAATTACTTTTTTAGTCTTGGAAACAATTAAGAGATACTCTTCCTTACAATCCATCATGCTGTATATTAGACCCCTAGAACTTATTCGTGTTATAACTGAGTTTGTACCCTTTGGCCAAAATCTTCCCATTTCTCCCACCCGACCCAACAACCTACTCTGTTTCTGAAATTGTGTGTGTGTGTGTGTGTGTGTGTGTGTTGTGTGTTTCTTTTCAGATCTTTTCTTTTCACATATAAGTGAGATAATACAGAATTTGTCTTTTTTCTGCCTCCGATGGCTAACTTTAAATTAGTTTCACCTTCAGGTAGAAGCCTGGACATTTTGTCATTGATATAGCAACCCATGTGCTTTCAACACGCACACACACATACACATACATACACAGTTTTTAAGACATAATTCAGGAGAATACAGGAGGGATCGAGTATCTCTTTGTTTCATTTTTTTAAATTATTATTCAACAAAATTAACTTTTTAATTTTGATTTACAGTGCTATACCTTTTAACACATGTATAGATTCATGTAATCAATACCACAGTCAGGATACAGTTCTATTATCCCATAAAACCTCCCTCCTATTATCCCTTTAAAGTTACCTCCTCCCCTCTCACCCCATCCCCCAATGGAGAATGTTCTTTTTTTGTTTCATATTAATTTAACTTTCTGTGCATAATGAGTGGACTGAAATATTGTAATGTGATTAAGCAAAAACAAAATTAACCATCTTCAACAATTTACTTTCAATTTTGTTAGGCACACATCTGAGTAAACAGTGGGCAAATAAACTTGTCAGGGTGAGAGAATATATATACCTTGTAGGTTTGGCCTCTCAAATCAATTAATTTTTTTGAGTAGTTAGCCAACCTAGCATTAAACAGTTGACTTCCAGTTAATTGAAAACATATAAATCACCAGTTGCTTTTATCAACCACTGTTCATGTTGAAAGTCACTTTTTAACCTGACCTATTGGATAACCATGTATAATACCTGATTTTATATTATATATTCATATTTATGTCAATTTAAAAAGCAAGAAATTATAGTTCACTCAGGAATACTTGATCTGGCCTAAAGTAGTCAGCCATCATTGCAGTTGCTTTGTTGTTGTAAAATTTAGAAATGAGTGCTAAGGTTTATTTTTAAAGTTTGTCTACACAGAGAGAATTAATTTAAAATATTTTTTAAATTTCTATGACTTGTCTCCCTCACGATTCATTTTTGAGCTGGCCTTCAGGCAAAAGCAATGTGAGCTTCCCCAGGGAAGCTCATTTAATTTGATAGTGTTAATTTTTTTGACAGCTGGTAATTTGCTTATTTACAGCTTCCTGATTAAGTCTTCTAAAACAGCAATTATTCATATAAACTAATGGTCTGCAGTTAAATAATCTTATTTCCCATTAATTGTCCCACTAAGAGAAAACAAAGTTTAACTTTTATACTGTTCATTACCATTACTATCTTGTGACTTTTCTCATCTAAATAGTGATTATTATTTCATGCGTAGGATAATAGAGCTTCTCCTCTTATTGTTGCAGGTTTCTTTTCCAGGTCACCTGGAAATAGGTCTGCACCTTACAAGCTGTGTCAATAATGATAGTGGTTTAGCCACCTGTGCTATCTTGAGATGAAATATTCTAGAAAAGTTAAGCAATGTCTTCAGCTGCTTCTGAATATTCAAAAGGTCTTTCCTTTCCTTTTCTTTTTTAGTTAATAAGGTATTTGGTAGAAAATACTTCTTTAAAAATGTTCAGAGGAA
This sequence comes from Myotis brandtii, assembly GCF_000412655.1. Taxonomy (NCBI): domain Eukaryota; kingdom Metazoa; phylum Chordata; class Mammalia; order Chiroptera; family Vespertilionidae; genus Myotis; species Myotis brandtii. The sequence continues at coordinate 1,780,181 of NW_005370297.1, read as the reverse complement.
TATATTATGTTGTTTAAGTAGTGAGATTTATATAAATGTACCAAAGCACTTTAGCAATTATGATGCATTAGGAAGCTCATTTGCAGTAAATCATAAGGCTATTTATTAAATATGGAAAGTGGTTGATTCAGATGAAAATATTTCCAATAAAAGATGAATTTTATTTCTTTTAATGTGGCAATATCCATGAACAAGTTTTTATGAAAGCCGATTTCTTAAATGTATTGTTTTAGATTTTTTTAACAGAATTTTTTTTATCATAAAACCTGAAATTTGTCAAGTTCTTTCAGACTGGCCAAGGAAACGAAAATTTTAATTATTTTTATAAGATGCAATGATGCTTCTACAAAGACCATTTTTTGAAGTGAATTCTATTTTAGAAGTGCTATCTCAAGAGACAACATGAGGATATTTAAGTTAAGCATCAGCTTCTACTTATCCTTTTTGACCATAGTTTACCTACCATTTATTGTGTACCAAGGGTAACTAGACCAGCTATTTTATACACACACACGTCATACATATATACCAGGGGTGGGCAAACTTTTTGACTCGAGGGCCACAATAGGTTCTTAAACTGGACCGGAGGGCCGGAACAAAAGCATGGATGGAGTGTTTGTGTGAACTAATATAAATTCAAAGTAAACATCATTAAATAAAAGGGTACGGTTTTTTTTTTTTTAGTTTTATTCATTTCAAACGGGCCGGATCCAGCCCGCGGGCCGTAGTTTGCCCACGGCTGGACTAG